>NC_071091.1:35830380-36065380 GCF_027358695.1 Spea bombifrons
AGTACAGTGGTACCCCGCATGCATGGGTTTGTCTGTTTGGGAGGTAAAACATTTGGGAAGTACGCATTTTTTATCTTGGAATTTTGACATCTTGTCCTACTGCCCCCATGTCCTAATTGGGCCGTCTTTGAAGTGGGCTAATTCAATGTACCCCATCAAACTATACATTTTTGAAAACTAGACACCCCAAGGTATTTTAGATTTTGGTATGTTAACCCTTTCCATGTATGAGATAACACCACCTGCCTTTTCCAAAGTTTGTGGCAGTAACTTTTTTTGTATTTTTTTTTCACACAAATTTGTACTTCAGGTGTGAATTTATAGCTCCTGGTATATGTCACTGTCACACACCCCAATATGCCTTCAGCAACATCTTCTGAGTACAGTAATACCACCCATCCATGGGTTCTTCTGGTTGGGGGCTAGAAGACCACATTTGGGAAGTGTGCTTTTTTTCGTTTGTGTGATTTTAATTTATTTTACTGACTCATAACCGCACTATAGAATCTGCTGGAGCTATATAAATAAATCTAATGTAATGTAGGTGTATGATTAACCCCTTCGAGACAAAGGCTGATTTTACTTTTTGTACCCTTTGTGACAATGGCCTTTTTAACATTTCTGCGCTGCTTGTGTTTAGCTGTAATTTTCTTCTTTCCCGTTTACTGAACCCACACACATTAGATATTGTTTTTTTCAGGACAAGAAGGGCTTTCTTTAGATGACATTGTTTTGATTGTATCATATTATTTACTATTAAAAAAAATTATAAAATATGGTGAAAAATTTAGAAAAAAATGACTGTTTCTAACTTTTAGTTGAAAAATCTTTTACTCATCTATAAAAGGTAATGAAAAAACCTGCTAAATAGATTCTACTATTTGTCCTGAGTTTAGAAATACCCAATGTTTTTATGTTTTTTTGCTTTTTTCTACCCATTATGGGGCAATAAGTACAGGTAGCATTTTGCTATTTCAAAGCCATTTTTTCCAAATCTGGTAATTCTTCCCCCCTTGTGCCTTTTCGGGTATCTTTGAACCCGGCCAATGCAATTTACCCCATCAAGTCATATATTTTTGAAAACTAGACAGCACAGGGTATTCCAAATGCTAGTATTTTAACTCTTTCCATGCACCATATCTACCACCAGTCTATGTCAAACTTTGTGGTAGTCATTTGTTTGCATTTGGTTTTCCACACACATTTTAATTCAGGTATGAATTAAAATGTTCTCGTATATGTCACTATCACAAAACACCCCAATATGTGTTCAGCAACATCTCCTGAGTACAGCGATACCTCACATGAATGATTTTGCCTGGCTGTTTTGGGGCAAAAGGGCCACACAGGGTTTAAATGCTGGTATTTTAACTCTTTGCATGCACACATTTTACCACCAGCATTTTTTCAAAGTTTGCAGTAATATTTTTGTGTGTGTATTTTTCCCACACACACCTACTTTATGTATGAATTTACAGCTCCTGGTATATGCCGCTGTCACACGACACCCCATAATGTGTTCAGCAACATCTCCTGAGTGCAGTGATACCCCACATGCATGGGTGTGTCATTTTTTGGGGGAACTAAAAGGCCACATTTGGTACGTGTGCATTTTTCTAATTGGAAATTAGATGTGTGGCCATCCTTCCCCCCGTGTTAATTGGGACGTTGTTGAACCTGGCCCATTCAATTTACCCCATCAAATCATACATTTTTTAAAAGTAGACACCCCACGGGCATTTAATATGCCAGTATTTTAACTCTTTCCATGCGAGAATTGTTTTAAGCTAATATGCTAATTTTAGGACTTGCTCACAAAAATATATTTTTTATATATATATATTTTTTTTTTATTATTTTTTTTAAAAAAATTTTAACATTTTTTTTCAACTTGGAGGTTCCCCTGATAGTGACATCAGTGGGAAATGATTTTTACATTTTACTGTTTTTTTACTATTTTTTTCTAATTATTATTAATTTTATTTTATTTTTTAATTTATTTTTACTAATCACACTGTGATTAGAAAGCTGGGCTCCATTGACTTGCATGGTGAATGCAGTACCTGTATTCAACCTGCAAGTGGAGCCAAAGTTCTCTAGATGGTCTGGACCATCTAGCGAACTTTTAAAATTTGTGGTTCCTGTTACAGGACGGCGGCCATCTTCCTTGATGGCGAAGATTGCCGGCAGCTGCGGCTGTGACCGCTCTCCGGAGCGGTCACAGCCCATCAAAAGGTTAGTGTTTGGTGTCGCTGGATGCCTCCTGATCGAGGCATTCCAGCGACACCATTTAAGTTTAGGAGGCGATCGTCGATCGCCTCCTAAACGCTTTTAAAACGGGCGTCCGCCGCCATACAAAGTATGGCGGATGTTGACGCCCCGTGGAGGGGCCAGAGATGGCCCCTTCGTGCCGATCGCGGCGTTGCTGAATGCCTCGAGGTCGAGGCATTCAGCAACGCTTTTTGGGTGCAGAAAGCGATAGTAGATCGCTTTCTGCACCCGTTAAAAGACGTGCCGGTCCTGGCACGTCAATTGTCGTAAAGCACATGCTTTTCCGTGCCGTGCCAGGACCGGCAATTGTCATTAAGGGGTTAAACAATTCTACCAAACATTTGCTAATGATCATATATTTAATATGTAGGGTGAAACACAATCATTAACTGAAACAGAAACAGCTGTGTAGGAGGAATACAACTTGGTGAGGAACAGCAAAACTCACTAACAAGACCGTTTAATGTCAAAGGTCATACACCATGGCAAGACTGAGCACAGCAACAAGACGCAATGTAGTTATACTACATCAGTAAGGTCTTTCTCAGACAGAAGTTTCAAAGCAGACAGGAGTTTCCAGATATTCTCTTTAGAAGAAGCACATAGAATCAGGCAATGTAGACTGTAGCAGAAAGCAGTTTCTTTGGAAAAGGGTACAAGAATGAGTGCTTGCAGGCAACAGTGAAGCATTGTAGAGGTTTCTTGCAAGTTTCTCCAAATGAAGTTGGGGATTTGGTAAGAATGAATGTTCTGTTCAATGCTGAGAAGGAGAGGCACATATTTATCCATCATGGAATATCATCAGGGAAGCATCTGATTTATTCTGCAGCATGATGACATATAGCCAAAGTAATTAAGAACTATGTTTAGCGTAAAGAAGAACAAGACATTCTGGGAGTGATGGCATTTGTCCCCACAGAACACTGATCTGAACAAGGGTGATTACACCAAATATTGATTTGATTTAGATTTTTCTTCTGTTCACTCACTTTGCGGATTTTTAAATGAAAAAAATTAAACTATTAACATATCTTATTTTGAAAGCATTCTTTCATAACTTTGCAAGCACACACACACACACACACACACACACACACACACACTCTGTCCACTTTATCAGGTACACCTGTTCAATTGCTTGTTAACACAAATGGCCAACCAGCCAATCACATGGCAGAAACTCAATGCATATAGGCATGTAGATGTAGTTAAGACAACTTGCTGAAGTTCAAACTTAGCATCAGAATGGGGAAGAAAGGGGATTTAAGTGACTTTGAATGTGGCATGGTTGTTGGTGCCAGACACAGTGAGCTGCAGTTGTGTCTACAAAAATACCCCGTTAATGTCAGTTGTCAGAGGAGAATGGGCCAATGACAGAAACTCAAATAACCACTCGTTAAAACCAAGGTATGCAGAATACAATCTCTGAACGCACAACACATTGAACAGTGAAGCAGATGGGTTACAGCAACAGAAGACCACACCAGGTGCCACTACTCAACAGAAAACCCGTGTCAGCTAAGACCAGGAAACGCAGGCTACAATTTGCACTGGCTCACCAAAATTGGACAATGGAAGACTGGAAGAATGTTGCCTGGTCTGATGAGTCTCAATGATGAGCCATATATTGTTTCTTCAGATGCATAATATATATAGAATACAGTATGTCAAGCATAACAACAGAGGTTTGCCCGGAGCTCCATAAGAACTGACAACTAGGCCAGACACTGCACGAATTGGATGAAAACAAAGCAAAACGTTCAGAATTTTCATCTGAAATTCGTGGGTCCACATTCACCCAAACTCTCTCACACTCATTCTCTTACAGTTGCAGTCTTTCTCTCTCTCTCTCTCTCTCTCTTTCTTCTTTCTTCTTTCTTCTCTATTCTATCTTCAGTCCTCTTTCCCAATCAGAGAATCAAGGGGCACGTCACAGCCATTTTGATGGATGCTGCCAGGTTATGTCCGCAGAGATGCAAAGAAAGAAAGAAGATATCAGATTAAGGATTGAATATAGAATAGAGAAGAGAACGGAGAAGAAATAAGATGCGGAAGCGGTCGACTGAAACAGAAGTGGTCGCCAGAGAAGATAGGGAAACATTTAAAGTGAATGAGAGTGAATGTGGCCTGACTGAATGAGCAGGGAGCAAAACTGGAGCAAATGGGCCACAAACGAACTAAAAAACAATTCCTAACGTTTTAGGTCAATTTGCACATGCCTAGTGGGTAGGCAAATGATTTTTTTCATTCATTATTTTCTTGTAAAATCACATCAAAATACATCATAGAGCTTTTTATACCAAGACCCAGTAGACAGTTGCTGTATTTATTCTCTAATGTAGGAGTTTCAACCTCTAAATTTACTATGCAGCTCAGGTGCTGAGCTGGCCCTGCATAATGTGTATTGTAGTTAGGAAACCTGAAATTCAATGGCAATTTAAATATTCTTTCTGCCGTCTAAACTGTTCTTGCGTTAACTCTCTGGGTTAGCCGGTTATATTATAAAGTGAGGGAAATGAGACAGGAATTCTCTAGCAAACTCTCTTGCTAGAAGAGTTTTTAGTAAATAGTAGGAATGTAATTTCCCTTTCCTTATTCCATCATGCTTTTAGCTCAACCACACCGTTCGTGTTTGTTTTCATGACATTACTGCCATGATATGAACAACACAATGGGCAAACAAAGAATGTTCACAAAAAATGCAAGTGGAATATGATCAATCAGGATTCTAGTGGCGTTCTCCATCTAGCACTTAACTTAAGCAGCACCATGGGATCTCTCTTCCTTGTGCTGAGGAGTAATAAGAAATTCTTTTAATGTTATGCTATGTTTTATAACATAAATCTTGTGCTATTTCTTTTGGGAATGAGTAAATGCCATTGTGTGAAAAATAATGTTTCAATCCTTACATGCACTCAAATATATTATAGAGTAGTTCTGCATAATACGCCATTGTGTTTGTAGTGCAAGACTGGCAGCATATTTTTGCTAATGTTATGACATGGACATTTTCCAAATTATTTTGAAAAGTGGAAAGGATAAGGAACTGTTACTGTTGATACTAAGGCTTTATTGTTGGGTTATTTATTCCTACAGTGGTGCCATAGGGCATGTCATAGTGCTGTGCATCTACAGGGATGCAGACATGCACTTCCTGTAACTTGTGTGACTAGGCCAACCCACACATACAGGACCGCTTACACATTTCCTGTATAGAATGTGCTATTCGTGTTTTATTTCACCCAGACTGGCATTCAAGTGGGAACTGCATTTATAATGTCAATACCACAATCAATGCAATCAGACAAGAAAAATGAGATGAGAATAATGATAGGGAGAAAATAAACACAGAAGACAAGCATAAGAGAAAAATGGAGGGAAAAGAATGAGACAATTTAGATGAAGGGAAGGATGGAGAAGAAATGGAAAAAAAGACATAAGTGAGTGAGAAAAGAAAAGACAAAGAGAAGAGAAAAAAGAGTGGAGGGAAGAAAAAGCAAAGAAGAGAGTGAGAAGAGAAACAGGAGCGATAGGGGATGAAACTAGATCAAAAGAAGAGAGATAGATAGAGATGGGGATTCCCCTGTCCTATTACATTTTATATTAAAAAGAGGCAAAAGAGGCAAAACCTGCTCGCAGTTTTAGTACTCCATCTTCCAGCACATGCGCCTCAATACTCAACCTAGTCCCAAGCATTAGCATAAATCCCATCTTTTTAGCCTTAGTTGAAGCCTTTATTCTTAGTTTTAGTCTATGCTATAACTTCCTAATGGTTTCCTTGTCCATATGTTCTTTTGGCAAGTTTTCAAGTCTCTCAATGAAAATTAGCTATGATTGGTAGCTATCAAGTTCACAATGTTAATAGAGAAGAATAAACTATCTATAAAGAAAAAAAAACTAACTTCAACATTTCAGTTATTTTTACAGCATAGGCTCCTAAACAAATATCGATAGGTCTCTCTGTGAGCTAGTCCTAAAGCAAGAATGAGCTCTTATGTCGGATTAGGGTGAGATTCGAGAGTCCATATGAAAATACCAGTAAAGGTGAAAGCAATTAGTGGCTTAGGGGTATTTAATTAAATGTTCCATTCACTGCACAACCTGTTTGGGTTCTAAGTTCTCAAGACCTCAGAGGCCCTGTTTTTAATTTAGATGTTAAGAAGGGTCATGGTTGGCCTTGAAATCATGTTGTCTGAATATAGTGGCCTGCTAAAAAGGATTGCAAGCATTTATGGACTGTAAGCAAAAGTCTACTTTACATGAACCATTCAGTAAATAAAGATATCTATGGAAATTGCACAAGGCTGAAATTATAAACATTGATAGATTTTCTCAATGCTTAACATAAATATATTGTTTTTTTGTCTGCAAATATATTCTGGATGGTATGTAGGATGTTATTTTGTAATGACCTGAATGGCATAACATACCCGAAGAGGATTTCTTAACAGCAGTATAGCAGATGTAATAACTATTTTATCCAGCAGAAAGAAAATCACTTATTAAAAATGCCAGACATGCATTTATAAATCATTGTATGTTCCAGATGATGCATATCATTCTTGTCATTCTAACAGATGATTTAGAAGCTTGTACAGTTTTTGAATAAATGTTCACTTCATTTTATAGTTGTTTTTTTTTAAATGCATCTTTAGCCACCAAACATGGACTGTTACAAAGGATGTTATTGTTAGACTTGGGCGCCGGCCAACTCTTCGTCTTCGTCTTCGTCTCCGTCTCCGTGGGGGAAAAAATCTTCGTATTCACCCGTTCCTGTGTTCGGTTCGGGCGAATATTCGTGTACATTCTTCGTGTTCGTTTTTTTCTTTGTTTTTTTTTCTTCATCCGCTTCCGTTAACCCCTGCGATGCTGCGTAGATAAGGTAGACTAGATGAAAAAAACAAACATGCCTCCGTTATGTTCGGTATTCGGGCTGAACAACGAAAACGCACCGCTTGTGCTTGCGCTTGTTTTCATGTTCACCCGAAAACGAATGCACAAGTCTAGTTATTATTAGACTTCGGCACCGGCCAACTCTTCATGTTCGTCTTCATGTTCATCTTCGTGGGGGAATATTCATGTACATTCTTCGTGTTCTTTTTTTTCTTTGTTTTTTTGCCGTTTTTTGTAGAAGGGGTTAATACAGGGATAACGCGGTACACACTACGCAGCAGCTTTGGCGACAGGATTTTAAATGACGAATAACTCTATTGGTCACAAGCAGGGGCCTCCTCTGCCATCAACCAATGAAGTGCACCTGTACTTCATTGGTTGATGGCAGGCGAGCCCCCTGCTGGTGTGGTTAGATATTAATGTAGTTGGTCCCCCCTTTGCAGCTATAACAGCTTCCACTCTTCTGGGAAGACTTTCCATAAGATTTCGGAGTGTTTCTGTCGGAATTCTTACCCATACATCCTGTAGAGCATTTGCGAAGTCAGGCACTGATGTTGGACGAGAAAGCCTGGCTCACAATCTCTGTTCCAGTTCATTCCAAAGGTTTTAGGTGGTGTTAGGGTTAGGGCTTGCGTGGGCCAGTCAAGTTCTTCAACCCCAAACTAATCCAGCCATGTCTTTATGGGCCTTGTTCTGCGGCACAGTTATGTTGGAATAGAACAAGGCCTTCCACAGACTTTTCCCATAAAGTTGGATGCATAGCATTGTCCAAAATGTCTTGGTATGCTGAAGGGGAAATACAAAAACATTTTGGGAGGCAGAATATGATGTGGGGGGCACGGCCTCCTCTGTCTCCCTCCCTACCAATGCCACTGGATTGATATAAGTTTTCCTTTTCTACCAGCAGATATGGCATAGGTTAATACTTTAAGGGAATTTAAACATGCTTAGGTATGCATATGAGTATGCTGAATCCTGAATCTAAGACTCAGTTTGAAAAAATAAGCAGGGTATATGGGCCGAATGGTTTGTATCTGCAATCAAATGTTTCTATGCACTTGATGGTGAAGTTAAATATACCGTATATGTCATTTTATAGGAAACCAGTGGATTTATTATATCACTGAATTTTCAGGTGAGTTGTGATTAGTTAAAACATTTCCCAGATGCCCCAGACTTCTCTATGCTTTATTTATGGCCAGACCTTGTGAGTTTAACCTGTAATCAGAGCCCAAAGCAACATACCTACTCTGGGATTGCTTTAGCACCTGGTTAATGTTGTTAGGGGACTCCTAATGAGTTCTGCCTTTGTTACAAGTCCTTGCTTAGTCTTACCTACTCAATAAGTGATAATGATAGAGGTCCCTAATTGTTGGTAATACTGTCATGTGAAAGATACTACAGTTGAAATTATATTTTTATTGCAGGTATCATTGCAGAGGATAAGAAGTCCATATGCGTAAAAGCACCTGTATGGGGTAAAGAGGGGGACTAGCTTCCACATGTGACTAAGCTAGGCACTCAGCACTGAACAATAAATCTTGGAGAGATAGTGCTGTAGGCTACAGTAACACCAGCAGGCAGACCTATGTTGCAGTTGGACCAGCCAGGGCAGTGGCAACCAGAAGTCAGCAAAACTGTGGTCAAAACTGGATGGATCAGCATAGTATCATACAAGGGTCTGTACAGTTTGTAGTCAGGTTTGCCATGAATCTTTATTGGGGAGTTAACAGAGTTAGAGTGAATGACAGAGCTTAGGGCGCACAGAGCTTAAGGCACACAGATGGACTGCTTGGTTGCAAGTGTGGACATTATCACAACTGAGCACCAAGGTGTAGGAGACATTAATTTTAAATAGGCCTTGGCTGTTTAATTTCTAAACTAGACAGAGCCTTTAAGACCCATCTTAGTTGATAACATGCCCATGAGTTTGGAAGCATTAAACTTCAATAAAATATCTTAAAACACTAGAAAACGGTTTGTGAGGCTCCACGGGTACCAGGTCCAGGTTAAATGTTCACCGTGTCTGATTATACTGCCTCTGTTAACTAGAAGGAAAAAGATGTAGCCACTATATATACCGGTAATTTCATTGACTTGTCACATTTTAAGAGCACCAGGTATTCTGGAATACTTGCGCTAGGGGACTGCCAGCCAAATTTTTCATGCCTTGGCCTTAGTATTTTGGGCCTTAGACCCGAGGAGCTACACTTGGTTCAGAATTTCCCCCTTTAATATTTGTAATATTTGAGGAGAGGCATTTGTGAAGGAGGCTCATATTGTATCTATCAATGGAAATTCAAATTCTACCCGGGGTACATGTTCCTCATCTAAATGAAATAATTTAGATTGATGATTTCTCCTGTTGCTTACAATACAGATGCATTTCTGTTTACTGGCATTGCTTGCATATTGTTAGATTCACAAGATTTCTTCATTTTCCAGTAAAGTATAGTTGAAGGGTTAACATGGTACAGATCTCTTTGAAAATGTTAAGTGTGGTCCATATTTTCTACTTGCAGATGTTATGGTTCCTTGATTGGTTTTTAAGTGGTACTATGCCATTTGATTTCTTTGATCTATTTGCTTTAATGAATTCATTGGAGGGTTGGTTCACATTTAATGCTTGGCCCCTTCTTCCATGTACCCATTAAAACTGTATTCTGTAGGAGCTTAAATGTTTTTCCAACAATGCCAGTCATACATATTTATGTTCTCCTACATGAAACCTGCCGTTGTTATCTTGAGCCCATTTTCCTTGGTGTTACAACATGTTATTGGTGTTTCACTTGAAAATATTAGGGTCTTGACCTATCTTTCTGTTTGCAATCTCACCTTTCAAACCTGTCCATGTCTGTTCTCAATTGACCCCTTGATGAAAATATTGATATGTTTTTGGAAGATGTATTTGATTTATGTTAAAAATAGTTTACTAAAATGCCATTTTGAAAAATATACATCCCAAATCCAATAATAGGATTTTTAAAAAGCCACTGTCGGTAGGGGCAGATGGGCAAATTTATATTTTAAAGGGAAAGCAGATCAAATGTTGTACCTTTGTTTTTTTTTATCTGAATAGTTATTTGTATATAAAAAAGGGGAAATCTTGTGTTTATGATAATTAAACAAATGATCCTTAAGGCATCTTAAGTAGCATTAACTAACTAATATTTGTTGGTGGCTGAGTGTCACTGATGTGTGCTGGGTGCTATTATTTACAGGGCTGTACTTTTAATATTATGGACTTTAGCCTATTTTTCCAATATTAACCACGTTGCACTTATAGAACGGACTGAACAGTGGACACAATGACCCAGGACGTTATAGTACATCCCATAGAAAATACAGCAAGTGCACTCCTGTGTGCGCCACTACCTCCAGGTTTATAGTGGAGAGGTCTGTCTCCCAACCAAGGCACTTGCCGATGAGCCAATGCGGGCATCCCATAGTCATGTGATTGCCGTGAATAACCATTCAATCACATGCATATATGTGCCAAAGCCAATAATAGTAAACATTGGCTTTGTTTCTGTGTTCTGCCTCTCTCTCTTCCTTCATTTTCTGCTGTAGGAGAAAGACAGAACATGTGTTACATAGTTACATAGTACATAAGGTTGAAAAAAGACCTAAGTCAATCAAGTTCAACCCATCTACCTAACCTTCCTACTCTTGATCCAAAAGAAGGCAAACAAACCCTAATGAAGCTACTTCAAATCCTGCCATCTGGGGGAAAAATTCCTTCTTGACTCCAAAAGGCAATCAGATTTTTCCTTTGTAATTCACCCCTGAACTTTCCAGACCTTTTCTCCATTTGTCTACCCCCATTTTGTAAAACTTTTTTTTAACTTTTGTAAAAAAAATGTTTTAAAAAATAAAAATATATAGCTCTTAAGTTTTAGGTACAGTGTAGCAGATTTTGGCATAAGGTTCAATTTGGTTAGTAAAGGGAATTTGGGGATAATGTAGCAGGTGAATAAGAATTTGGGTATAGTGTTAGAGGGGTTTTAGCTTCAGGTAGGGCGGAGTTCCGGACACTACTGCCCAATAACGTCAGCGGGCGGTCTCGCTAACGCCGGGAGCGTTCCTGCTGATGTTGGTGGGCATTCCTGCTGACATCACCGGGAAACACCCGCATTTTAATGCGAAATGGGCGGGGTGTATCAAGACCCCACTCCCGCCACCCTGAGGATTTGCGTGTTGACCTGGAGTACTGGAAAAGTGGTGCTTCACCCGGAGAGTTCCCAGATATGACAGCTCTCAGGTAGATGATGCCACACTCATGGCATCTGAAAATATCCTAGCAGCTGATGGCAGGAAATGCAGGTAATTTGGGCATATTTATTTGCAGTTGCACTGAGCCTGTGCAATAAAGCCTAAAGAGTGTTACTGCAATTTTAGGGATAATCTTGTGACAAAATGGTTGCATTGCAAGTGTCCAAATGCTCCTAGGAAAATGCCTTGGGTGGTCTGCTGTCATGAAATATATATATATATATATATATATATATATATATATTTTTTTTGGTGGGATGAATTACTGCTAAACCTTTCTAAATGCAACATAGGCGTAATTGGCATGCTCTGGTTTGTGCCCTGTATAGTCTAAATAACATATACCTATGGGAGAAATATGTGGCAAAATGGATGCATGGCAACTGCCTGAATGCACCTAGGAAAATACTCTGGGTTGTCTGCGAACCATTTTTTTTTTCATTTTTGTGAATATTTCATAAATACAGTTGTGTGAAAAAATAAAGTAAATCCTATCTGAATTCTATAGTTTTACATATCAGAACATAATAACAATCATCTGTTCCTTAGCATGTCTAAAAATTAGGTACGAGTAAATACCACAACACATGACATATTACACTGTGTAATGATTTATAAAAGAAAAGAAAAGAAAAAAAATGCTAAAATGGCTAAAAACATCTGCCACATATCCACCACCCCTAATTAATGTAATGTAAATGTAGGAGTGTATTACATTAGATAAAAGTACAAATCCCAAGGGTTCTGTGGACCTCAAGCTTCTTCTGCTGGGAGACTGTTACACATAGTCACCACCTTCTCAGTAAAATAAATATTCCTTATATTAGGTAACACTTTATTAAATAAATAAAAAGTACTAATCTCAGGGGTTCTGTGGATCCATGTTTCTTCTATAGGGAGGCTGTTCCACATATCCACCACATTAAATAATGTATAGTTTTTAAAAAAATATGGTTTGATGGGGTAAATTGAACTGGCTGGTTTGAAAGATGTCATAAATAGGGCATAGGCACACACTGAGTTGGTTTGTGTCCAAACTACATTAAAAAACACCACTATCAGCATTCGGTCATCTTAAGAAAGCGCTTCTTGGACTCCATTCAGTTGTCTACTCTTTGCTTTTAATCCGCTTTGGATCAAATTAAAGTTATTTATTGTCAGGCTATGCCTGGAGGTTGCTAGGAGAGGAGCACAGGGTGCAGGTATAGCAACGGGTACAACAAAGGCGTAAAGCAGGAACAATGTGCAGAGGCCAATAGGAAGGAGAGACACAAGGCAAATCCGAGTACAGACCTGAGGTCAAAAGGCAGGCAGCAGACAAAGGGTTAATCCAGTAGGGAGTCCAAGGTTTATGAAGGCAGGCGGCAGGCAAAGGCTTAATCCAGTAGGCAGTCCAAGGTTCAGAAACAGCAGGCTTGTCACAGGAAGGATTGCATGGAGAACACAGATAGTGGGAGACTCTGAGCTATGTGAGTAGCATTAGAATATCTGAGCACCGGCATGAGAGAGAGCTAGGGCTTTATAGGAAAGGGGGCGTGACATCACACCATCACCACTAGCCCTGCCCCCGAACACCACTCCTGTCGACTAGTGATTGGGAGACATGTGGAGTGTAAGGAAGGAAGCTCTGCCCCTCCCAAGGATGCTGTCGCCACCCCCTTGTCATGCCTCTCTATACCCCGTGGGAAAGTGGGGAAAGTACAGGCAGAGGACGGGAGCGGCTCCTGACATGTCTGCGGGGAGGAGCCGGCAGGTATATCCGGAGGCTGACCGTGTGTCAGGACCCACAAACCAGATGGAAACAGAAATGCAGTGCAAATAATATCCATATAACGTAGTCAAAAGTCCAAGCCAGGGCTCAAGAGCCAAATCAGGAAGTCAAACATGCCGAGGTCAGGATACCAGTGGTCAAATAGATAGAAGGATGTAAGCAGGATTCAGGAACCCGAGAGAAAATCACGCAGCTCCAAATTTTTGTGAGTTTAACCATTTATTCTCTATTGATTGCATTTATTTGTTTGACAATATTACACTATATTTATTATACTTATGGTCACGTTTGACACATCGTTTTCATAAGTAAATATTTTTGCTTTTCTTCACGTGGTGAATTTTTGTGTCAAAAAGTGCAACTCCCAAATGTGACCTTTTAGCCCCCAAACAAACCTATGCTTAGGTGATATCGCTGTACCCTGAAGATGTTGCTGAACACATATTGGAGTGTTGTTTGGCAGTGACATATACCAATAACTATAAATTTATACCTAAAATACTATGTGAAAAAAAGACACACAGCAAAAATTACTACAACAAAGTTTGTAGAAAGGCTGGTGGTAAAATGTGTGCATGGAAAGATTTAAAATACCAGCATTTGAAATACCCTGGGGTGTCTAGAAATATGGTTTAAATGTGTAAGTTCAATTGGACGGGTTTAAAGATGCCCCAAATAGGGCATGGGCACAGGATCACCAAATGTCAAAGATCCACATTGAAAAATGCATGCTTAACAAATGTGGCCCTATGGCCTCCAAACAGTCAGGCAAACCTATGCATGTATGATATCACTGTACTCATGAGATGTTGCTGAACACATATCGGGGTGTTGTTTGACAGTGACGTTTACAAGGAGCTGTAAAGTCATACGTAAAATACAATATGTGTGAAGAAAACAAACAAAAAAATACTACTGCAAACTTCGATAAAGGCTGGTGGTAAAATGTGTGCATGGAAAGATTTAAAATACCAGCGGTGTTTAGTTTTCCCAAATAGAGCATGGGCACAGGATCATCAAATGTCAATGTTTAACATGTTCAACTCCCAAATGTGGCCCTTTTGCACCCAAACATCCAGGTAAACCTTTGCATGGATGGTATAGCTGTACTAAGGAGATGTTGCTGAACACATATTGGGGTGTTGTTTGATAGTGACATATACCAGGAGCAGTAAATGCATACAATAAAATGTATATGGAAAGAAAACCCACAAAAAAATACTACCACAAAGTTTAACAAAGGCTAATATTAGAAATAGTGCATGGAAAGAGTTTAAATACTAGTATTTGAAATTGAATTAGTAATATGCTTCTTGTACTTATTGCCCTATAACTTGCAAAAACATTGGGTATTTCTAAACTCAGGACAAATAGTAGAATCTATTTAGCAGGTTTTTTCATAAGCATAGATGAGTAAAATATGTTTCAAATAAAAGTTTGAAAAAGTCAATTATTCAACTTTTTTTACCCTATTTTATATTTTTTATGGTAAATTAGATGATATCATTAAAATAATGGTATCTGAAAAAGCTCTTCTTGTCACAAAATAAACCGCCAATGTATACCTTGTATGGGTGCACTGAACAAGAAAGAATAAAGTTTCAGCTAAACAGAGCACTGCAGAAATGTTAAAACAGCCATTGCCATGAAGGGTACAAAAAAACAGGGGAGGGCTGGCAGCCTAAGGCCATGGGGGGCAAGTCTAGTCAACTGGCCCATTGCACCATCAAAGCGGCTGCGAGCGACATTGAAAGTGGCCGTCGTGCGGCAGTCACTCCACCAGCGCCTAATGAAATTAAAGTGGCCGGCGTGCATGCACCGCATGCCTCAGCTCTTCATCACACCCCTTTTAAGACATGGGAAGAGGAGCTGAGGCATGGCCGTTGGGTCAGACAGCCGCATGATGCAGGGGCGTACCTAGAGTATTTGGCACCTGCGGCAGACCCTGTATGTGGCACCCCCCCACCTGCACACACACTTTAAAACTGCATAGTTTCTATGGTTAGGCAAACATTGACAGGGGTACAGCAAAATTGTTATCATTATATGCTTAGGGATTACGCAGCACCACCGTCAATGTGTGCCTATACATTGAGCCAGACACTGACAACCCCTATCACTATATACTAAGCCAAACATTGATGTGGTGTAGGCTTACCACTTTAGTGACTGGCATAGAATATAGTAGGGATGCACCGAAATGAAAATTCTGGACTGAAACTAAAAATTCAGCATTCACTTGGCCAAAACTGAAAAAAAAAAAACAACAAAAAAAAATTTAAAATACTTTATTAAAAGTAACACCAGAATTAGACAAAAAAATCAACAACAATATTAACATATAACTATATATATATATACACACATATATATAACAACAATCACAATCCTATCATGCCCAGGTTCTAGCATGTGCTGGCTGACTTAGCATGATAGGAGTGTGATTGCTGTTTGCAATTATATATATATATATATATATATATATATATATATATATATCTATATATATCTATATATATTATATAAATACTGTCATTGAATTATTCATGCCTAGGCAGCCACTACATGCTGGAATCTGGGCATGAAAGGAATGTGATTACGGACTCCCTATGCCAAGCTATCCCCCAACACTTACACATCCAAGCTATCTGAAACCCTCATTCACAAACATTCAGCATAACACCCATCACTCTCACACACTTACATTCAGCATAACACCCATCACTCTCACACACTTACATTAGGCATAACACCCATCACTCTCACACACTTACATTCAGCATAACACCCATCACTCTCACACAATTACATTCAGCATAACACCCATCACTCTCACACACTTACATTCAGCATAACACCCATCACTCTCACACACTTACATACAGCATAACACCCATCACTCTCACACACTTACATTAGGCATAACACCCATCACTCTCACACACTTACATTCAGCATAACACCCATCACTCTCACACACTTACATTCAGCATAACACCCATCACTCTCACACACTTACATTCAGAATAACACCCATCACTCTCACAGCCACAGTTGCTGTGCGCATCGTTTCTGAAGGCGTGCCGGCATGGTGGCACCCCTCAGATGAGCGGCAGCTGGGGCGGACCGCCCCCTCCCCCCCCGCCAGGTACGCATGACGGCCGCACTCAATCCTGCTCGCGGCCGCTTAGTTTTTAACTTTGCGGCCGCAGCCGCATTGAATGTTGTTGGCCCGGATTTAAAAATAAAATCAGCCATGAATGGTTTAAAGTATTTTTTCTTTTAAATAAAATTACACACTGTTTGTAATTGCAAGTAAAATTGCAGCTCAAAAAATAGCTAATGAATGATGCTATAACTAATAACTAATTTCAATGGAAGTCAAAGGAAGTCACTTACTGTCTATAATGGTTTCAATTTAAAGGGGATCTCAGTATTTTCTGATAGTTTCTCATTAAAAACAAACAAAACTTCTATAGACTACTGCACCATATTAAACATAAAAAAAATGTATAACATTGAAGACATTATACTTTCCCTCTCAATATTTGTACAAAAGAAATGAAAAAATAAAATCCATAGAAAATACTTGTAGGTGAGAAATTACTTTTTTGGAAAACCAAATAAAAAAAGATAAGAGTCTTCTAAATCCTCTTTTATGAAACCAAACTCTAGAAGGAATCAACCATTATAGGGTACTGTCTCCTATCTGCTCAAATAGCCTGGAGCTTAAGGGGGAAACTAACTTTACCAAACTCCAGCTGTCAGATCGCCACTAGTACACTGGAGACTTGATATGATATTGGTTTGATATTATTGCTGGCCCTTTATGATATTTCAGACTGTGATACAAAGGCAAGATAAAATAAATAACAATGAAAACTTGTTCTTTCAAATACACTTGAAAGTATTTAATATGACTGCAATGTAATAAGGTTATAGACTGGGACATTCATTAGATCAATCAATAGTTACAAGATCTGAAAACTCACTAGATGAATCCACAGCTAGACAAAATGTATATATTTATACTCTGACTAACTCTGAAAATGTTGCTTGAGGAGATTTTATAAAAGGGGCATTCATTTACTGGTTTCTTTTTGTTACTGTAAGAAGTAAAATTGTGCATTTTGTATTATTTTAACAATGCATAATTTTAACAATATTTGCTTAGTTTGTTTTGTATACATCTTAGAAAAAAGGAGGGACCCCCAATAAAACAAACAAAAACAAATGGAAAAGCTTGGAATATTTGTTGTTAATTAGCAGCTATTACATTTATTGGAGTCATAAAAGCTTAACAAGATGTAATTGGTTTTTGGCGAACATTCCAGAAATGTTGTATATGTAACCCAGTGCAGTTATTTTGTCTAATAACATTACAGCTGGGTTGTCATGGATACTGACCTTTCCTTCCAGCACCAGGTTACTTGTCTCCTCTGAGCCAATCAGTATCTCAATGGGACATATGTCAGTTTGCCTAAGCTAGGGAATGTTTCTCAGCCTATGAGAGGAGAGGGTCTAGGAAGAAACTTCGGGAAGAGCAGAGCTAAGCAGGGGAGTGAAGGAGGAAGAGAGACAGTCCTCCCTGTAAGTAGGCCTGAAATAAGCCTGCTGCCTTTAGTGTGTGTACTGCTGACATCCAAGCAGTACATTGAAGTAGAAGTGTGCAGCGAATACAGCATGGTGCTGTATGCTTCCTGAGTGAGAGTGAGAGACTGCAAGTACCCAGAGCGTCCAAGTCCTGCATCCTGTACCAGTGCGGTGAAAGCAGAGCTGCAGACAGACATCTGTGTGGGAAGACAGTTATACTCTCAGCCAGGAGGTTAAAGGGGCAGCATCCCAGAGCTGCCTGAAGACACTAAGGAGAGGTACTTAACTAATATATATCAACATATATATATACTTTTCTCCCCGGGTAGCGCTACCTGCATCAAGGGCCCCAACAGTGCACCAACACTGGGACATCTGGGTGGGAAGAACACCTACATTTGGGGTGGGGGAGCGGGTGTTGGCAGTTATCTGTGTTAAATATATATATATTCTCAGGACTGTTTACCCACTGCTAGAACTGAACTTCATAGGCACAGCAGCTGGGTCTTTATATTATAATACCTGTTTATTTCAATATAGTCTATAAATAATTTGCATTTTAGTTGTGTGTGTTATTTTCTTGTGTGAAAGGGGCCATTTCTCAGTGGGTGGGTTCCCCTACTCAACATAGTACAAATCACTGAGTGGAGGCACTGCATAAAGAAAGAAGATGTCCCGATCTCCCAGCAATTGCGGAGGCTCAGGTTTCCTGTCACCAGCGTCACTGAAATTTGTAACTACCAGCCTGACAGCGGAGCAAGGTAAAAAAAGGGTTACAGATGGAGGCACTGCTGAGATGAGTTGGGACGTTAATAGAGTTATTAGTAGCATTTCGTACCCCAACTCCCTAGAAGTTCGGGAATGGGCACTGCGAAAATCTATTCCACCTAACCAGGCTGTGGCTATATGCAATATACCTCTTGCATTAAAAAGAAAAAGTTTTGATGATGCCATTCGACAGATACAAGGATTAGAGCATTTTCGTCTAGTACAGACCCGGAAGGATGAAACAGCAGGATTGGCTGTGGCTCTAGTAAGAGGCTATGGACCTCTGAACAAGGAAGATGGTCCTATGTGTATACAGTTGCCAGGGACACATATACCTGGCAGTCCTTTGATTTACGCTTATGAAAATAGCGACGATGACGGTGAAGTCAACGATGGGGACAATGACAACATTTTCAGCCCCGACTCTGATACCGAAATCCATAGTGACAGTGAGAGCGGTTGTGAAACTGTAAGGAAGCATCTTAAGCTGCCCACGCGAGACAGATCTCGAAAGAAGTATCATACCACCCCTGTTACTCAGAGAAATGAGATAAGTCCATCCTTAACTGAAGTACTGGCTCAGCTGTCTAAAAGTGTTGTACAAGCATCTCATGAACAGCACTACAGGAAGTTGAAAACCTTTTCCGGTGTTATGCCTGTGCCCACAGGTGAGGAGGATTTCTCTACCTGGAAAAGTAATGCAGTCCAGATGTTAGAAGAGTGGACCTGTGTTGAGAATGTTAAACGTCAACGAATCATTGAAGGTTTGAAAACTCCAGCATTGGAATTAGTGAGACATCATCTCTTGCTATACCCTGACTCAACAGCCAATGATATTATTGAGGTGTTGAATGAAGTCTATGGAGATGATGATACAGAGGATGAACTACGTACTCAGTACTATAATACCATCCAGAAAGAAAAGGAGAAACTCCCTGCTTATTTGGTTCGCTTAGAGTTGATATTAGGTAAGCTGTTTGAAAAGAAGATAATTTCTCGAGGTGAAATTGATGCATACAGAAGAAAACAAGTACTTAGAGGGACTCGTTCACAGGATAATAGAGTTATGTCCTTAACTGCTCTGTTGCGATCTAGAGGTCCCCTTAGCTTTTCAGATCTAATAAAGGAGGCTAAAGCCATTGAGAAGGAATTCTCCTATGCAGCTAGCCAAAAGGGAATTGACACCAAAGCCTCTGGAAAGGAAGAACGGAAAACTGAGTTCAAGGAAAAGAAAGTGGATGCTCAACCCAAAGACTCAGAGAAGACTCCTAGTGCGTGGCCACAGCCCGAGATGAGGAGAGAATTTAAGTGTTTCAACTGTGGACAAAAGGGACATCTGCTAAGTAAATGCCCTCTTAAGGCTGGTTCTGCTAATGTAGAAGTCCTAACTATTGAACAGAGTCCTGCAGAGCTTAAATATCAGAGGAAGAAGAAGCAAAGGAAGCAAAGGAAAAAGCTACCTAGTAAAAGTAATGATGAACTGTCTACAGATATTAGGATAGGCCCAAAGTCTCTCATATCTCTTATGGTTGAAGGGATTCATGCCTCAGCATTGCTGGACACAGGCTCCCAAGTAACTATAATTTTCCGTCCATTCTACGATGAGCATCTAAGCCATTTACCTATCTTGCCAGCAGATGATGTCAAGTTGTGGGGGTTGAGTTCCCAGGCTTATCCTGTCGAAGGAGTCGTCAAGGTGCAGATTGTGATTCCTCAGCTGGACACTGGAATGGTGTATCCTATGGATGTTGAAGCCTTAGTGTGTCCAAACCTAGGTCGGCCTGGTATTCCCATTATACTTGGGACGAACACTCACATGGTTCGAGGTCTGTTGCAAACCTACCTTAAGGAAGTGGGAGATGTCTATATGAAAAGGATGGAAGAACTAGAACCAGCCCTGAGACAAGAATGTCATAAATTGGCTCTTGAGACCCAAACTGGACAGTTTCATTATTGGGGCCCCCAACCTGTTTCTCTAAAGCCTGGAGAAATTAAGTCTGTTACAGCTGTTGCAGTCTTGGGAGAAGGTATGTTTTCTGGGGATTGTCAGTTCTGCCTGGAATCCCTTCCTGAGGAAGACTCCATTAAAGGTTGGACTATTATGCCAGAAGTGAAAGACTGGAGAAGTCAGAAGATCGACATATTTGCAGTAACTGTCTTCAATCGATCTGCTACTGATATTTGTATAGATCATTGTCAGCAGTTGGGAGTTATCCACCTTCTGGAAGAGATAACCCCTCTCACGATGCTGACAGTAAATTGTGAAGAAAATTCTTCCAGAGACCTAAAGTTCAATCTGGATGGGTCCCACCTATCCCCAGAATGGACAGAGAGACTGTTGAAGGCTCTTAGATCCCGAGAAGGGGCCTTCTCTACAGGAGATATGGATGTGGGCTGTGCCAAAAGTGCCCAGCATAGCATTAGGCTGAATGATCCTGCTCCCTTTCGTGAGAGATCCCGACGAATTGCTCCTCGAGATATTGAAGATGTGAGAAACATACTTCAAGAAATGGAAGAGGCTGGAATTATTTGTGAGTCCAGAAGTCAGTATGCTTCTCCCATAGTCGTGGTGAGAAAGAAGAATGGTTCAGTGCGCCTGTGCATTGATTATCGCACATTGAATAAGAGAACTATCCCTGATCAGTATACACTGCCAAGGATAGAAGACCTCCTGAATGCCTTAACCGGGAGCAAGTGGTTTAGTGTCTTAGATCTACGGTCTGGATACTATCAAGTGCCTATGAGAGAAGAAGATCAGCAGAAGACTGCATTCATTTGTCCCTTGGGGTTTTTCCAATTTACCCGTATGCCACAAGGTGTAACCGGAGCTCCAGCCACTTTCCAACGACTAATGGAGAAGACATTAGGGGATCTGAATCCAAGGGAGTGTCTGGTCTACCTGGATGACATAATTGTATTTGGAAAGAATCCCGAAGAGCATGAAAAGCGGCTGCTGAAAGTGTTAGATCGTTTACAGGCTGAAGGTCTCAAACTTTCATTAGATAAGTGCAAATTTGCTCAGAATTCAGTTACATATGTTGGACACATCGTATCCGCTGAAGGAGTGGCCACAGACCCTGCCAAAATTGAAGCAGTTGTTAACTGGCCCAAACCAAGTAACATTGAGGAGTTGCGTTCTTTCTTGGGATTTTGTGGCTATTACCGGCGTTTTGTGGAAGGCTACTCCAAGATAGCCCGAAGTCTCCACAATCTTCTGCAAGTGGAACCTGTTAAAAAGGGGCGCAAAATTCGTCACCCCAAAGACCCTATTGGGGAAAAGTGGACTTCAGAGTGTGAAGAGGCTTTTCAGCTTCTTAAACAGAAGATGACTGAGGCGCCCGTTCTAGCTTATGCTGATCCTGACAAGCCATATGTTTTACACGTGGATGCGAGTTTGGAAGGACTTGGGGGTGTCCTACACCAACCATATCCTGAAGGGCTTAGGCCAGTGGCCTATATCAGTCGGAGTTTAACCGGAAGTGAGAAGAATTATCCAGTACATAAATTAGAGTTCCTTGCCCTTAAGTGGGCTATTGTGGAGAAGTTGCATGATTACTTGTATGGTGTTAAGTTTGAGGTGCGAACTGACAACAATCCTCTCACTTACATTTTGACTACAGCCAAGTTGGATGCTACAGGTCATCGGTGGTTAGCTGCGTTATCCAATTATGAGTTTTCATTGAAATACAAGGCAGGACCAACGAATGTGGGGGCTGATGCTCTATCTAGACGACCTGGATTGCCTGCAGTGAGAGATGAAGAGGAGTGGGTTGAGATCCCTGGCCCAGGAGTCAGAGCCCTTTGCCAAACCTCAACAGTGGAAAATGAGTGGGTAAATTTCTCAGAGTTGCGGTGTATAGACTCTCTCAGCTGTACGCCTGAAGCCATTCCAGAGGCTATGTGCCTTCCAGCCACAATTCCCCTGTGGTCCATGATTCGAATAGAGGAAAAGCAAAAAGCCCAGAACCAAGATCCTGTAGTTGGTCGTTTGTTAAGAGCTGTGAAGACTAATAATCTTAAGCTTTTGAATGATTTACCCGGTGAGCTACAACAACAGTTTAAGAAGGAGTGGCGTCGATTCCATATTGAAAATAAACTCCTGTATCGTATTATACAATACCATGATCATCCTGGCAGGAAACAATTAGTCCTACCTCAAAGGTATAGAGGGATGGTCCTGAGGTCTCTTCATGACCACCATGGCCACTTAGGAGTAGACAAAACCTTTGGGTTGATACGAGATCGCTTCTACTGGCCTGGAATGAGAGAATCTGTAGAGCTGTATTGCCGGAGGTGCAGAAGATGCATCCAGAGGAAGACCCTACCTACCAGAGCTGCACCCATGGGCCACCTTAGGAGTTCGGGCTGCATGGATTAGTCTGCATGGATTTTCTCTGCATAGAAGCCGATTCTACTGGCACCAGCAATGTTTTGGTGATTACTGATCATTTCACCAGGTACGCCCAAGCATACCCAACAAAAGATCAGAAAGCTGCCACTGTTGCTAAAGTATTATGGCAAAAGTTCTTTGTACATTATGGGTTCCCAAACCGGCTGCACTCCGATCAAGGTAGAGATTTTGAAAGTAAGCTTATTCATGAGATGTTGAAGCTACTTCAGATTGAAAAGTCTAGAACGACCCCATACCACCCTGAGGGAGATGCTCTTCCTGAGAGGTTCAACCGAACGCTGCTTAATATGTTAGGGACACTTAAAGATTGTGAGAAAAGGTCCTGGAGTCGGCATGTAGAAGCGATGGTTCATGCATACAATTGTACACGGCATGAATCCACTGGCTTCTCCCCGTATTTTTTGATGTTTGGAAGAGAAGCAAGATTGCCCATTGACATCCGTCTGGGAGTGTCCTCAGATGGAATGAACCATGGATCTCACTACCGATATGTCAGGCAATTAAAGGAGAACTTACAAAAGGCTTATGGGTTGGCTGAGCAGGCCACAGCCAAGCTGAATGAAGATAACAAGCAAAGGTATGATACTAAAGTACGTTATAAGGACATTCAGCCTGGAGACAAAGTCCTACTGAGAAATTTAGGCATTCCAGGAAAACACAAGTTGGCTGACCGTTGGAAAGACATCTTGTTTGAAGTTGTTTCCAAGATCCCAGGGATTCCCGTGTACAGAATCAAGGGGCCTGAAGGCCGGATAAAGGCATGGCACAGGAATCACTTATTACCTGTGGCTTTTCCTGAAAATAGTCAGAGTAATGGAAATGAGGGCCCTAGTATGCAACCTCCATCAACAATTGACCCTGGAGAAGGTTCTAGTGGAGTTGTTCCTGTTAGCAGAGGAGCTGCTGAATCTGGCTGTGAACAAGACTGGTGGACTTTACCCCAACCTTCTGTCCACGATTCTCCTCCAAATTGTCTGAATCCTGAAAGCCCTAGCTTTGTCCCAGGTTCCTCTGAAAGAGACTTAAGTACTATGGGAGAACCAGAGCCTCAAGCGACTGGACCCCTCCCCAACAGTGCAAGGGGAAGACCTTGTGCTGAAGATACCAGAGGACTTCCTCAGAGGAATCTGGGTCGCAGCAGGAGAAATAGAAGGCCACCGAGGTTTCTAACATATGACAACATTGGGGAACCCACCTACTTTCAGTCCCAACCCATGTACAATAAATTGATAAATGTGTTGCACGCCCTAACCGAAATTCTTGGTGAGAGTGCTTTACTGTTCTAAGTCGCTGTTCGTGTATCACGTACCATGTTGTGTTTTACTGTTTTATACTTTGCTAGGATGTTCTGTTCCTGCCAGTGGGAGGCAGGATATTTTTTTTCGAGGCGGAGGGTGTAACCCAGTGCAGTTATTTTGTCTAATAACATTACAGCTGGGTTGTCATGGATACTGACCTTTCCTTCCAGCACCAGGTTACTTGTCTCCTCTGAGCCAATCAGTATCTCAATGGGACATATGTCAGTTTGCCTAAGCTAGGGAATGTTTCTCAGCCTATGAGAGGAGAGGGTCTAGGAAGAAACTTCGGGAAGAGCAGAGCTAAGCAGGGGAGTGAAGGAGGAAGAGAGACAGTCCTCCCTGTAAGTAGGCCTGAAATAAGCCTGCTGCCTTTAGTGTGTGTACTGCTGACATCCAAGCAGTACATTGAAGTAGAAGTGTGCAGCGAATACAGCATGGTGCTGTATGCTTCCTGAGTGAGAGTGAGAGACTGCAAGTACCCAGAGCGTCCAAGTCCTGCATCCTGTACCAGTGCGGTGAAAGCAGAGCTGCAGACAGACATCTGTGTGGGAAGACAGTTATACTCTCAGCCAGGAGGTTAAAGGGGCAGCATCCCAGAGCTGCCTGAAGACACTAAGGAGAGGTACTTAACTAATATATATCAACATATATATATACTTTTCTCCCCGGGTAGCGCTACCTGCATCAAGGGCCCCAACAGTGCACCAACACTGGGACATCTGGGTGGGAAGAACACCTACATTTGGGGTGGGGGAGCGGGTGTTGGCAGTTATCTGTGTTAAATATATATATATTCTCAGGACTGTTTACCCACTGCTAGAACTGAACTTCATAGGCACAGCAGCTGGGTCTTTATATTATAATACCTGTTTATTTCAATATAGTCTATAAATAATTTGCATTTTAGTTGTGTGTGTTATTTTCTTGTGTGAAAGGGGCCATTTCTCAGTGGGTGGGTTCCCCTACTCAACATAGTACAAATCACTGAGTGGAGGCACTGCATAAAGAAAGAAGATGTCCCGATCTCCCAGCAATTGCGGAGGCTCAGGTTTCCTGTCACCAGCGTCACTGAAATTTGTAACTACCAGCCTGACAGCGGAGCAAGGTAAAAAAAGGGTTACATATATTTATAGGACACTGCAACAGAGTAGTATGAAAGAGCATAGGGTCGGGTCTTTGTTTATTGTTTAGTTTGTATGTTCACAGTAGTGTGCCTTTGTATGGTATACTACGTATATTAATAGCATTGTGTGGTTGCTAAAAGTAATGTGCTATGGAATAATACTTGACCATTCAACATGGGAAGCCTGAAGCCACAATTTAGTACGACTAATCCTTGAAATAAATATTATAGAGTAAATAACACAATACCTTAACTTTTCCACTAATGATTTCAGGGCCTTGAACATTTTGTCACCTGAAGTCACTACAACTTCAGGAGGGCGTTTCATCTCTGGATAAGTATAAATGAAATAATTCCTATTTTAAGTTAAGTGCCAGGAAACAGATGACCAGACACACACACCAGGACAGGCTCTGCCACACTGACACCCAAACACACACGCCAGGACAGGCTCTGCCACACCAACACCCAAACACATGTGATGGTCCATTGCATATACGCGGTAGACGTGCATTTCTAACTACATAATGAGTACTCATCTCTTTGAAGTAAAGGCTATGATTGAAACATGATTTCAAAATTACAGCTGAACTGGCAGTTTCGTTACTATTAGACCCTAATGCCGATATATAAATATTAGATCCTGCTGCTGATATATATTAATATAAGCCCCTGCTGCCCATATATATTAATATTAGCCCAGTTGCCGATATATATTAATATTAGTCCCTGCTGCGGATATATATATAAATATATATATATATATATATATATATATATATATATATATAAATATTAGACCCTGCTGCCGGTATAGATCAACACATTAACACACAAACCCAGCTTTGCATGTATAGATCAATTGAAATTCACTTGATATCTCAGAACTGAAGGTGTATATCAGAAAAACAGAATCAGACATACAAATCCTGTATTTGCAGGTATACAATAATAATATATGAAACGTAGCATCGCAGATATGGATTTACAGAATAACACAAAAACCCAGCTTTGCAGGCATAGATCAATTGGAATTCACATAAAAACACGTCATTAAAGGTATATTTAAAACCCCCTAAATTACAGGAATAGATCACAGGTTGCACACCCCAAAGCCAGCCCTGCCGTCCACACTGCCCATATAGAACCTGACCAGAACCCGGATAACACACATAAGATTTGCCATCTTTGTCCCCAAATAGCCCAGCACAAGTCATCTTTGTCCCCAAACAGCCCAGCATGTGCCATCTTTGTCCCATTTATACACAATTCATCCACACATTAATTCATACTCTCACTCAGTCGTACTCTTTATTTATTTCAATATTCTTACTAGCCCCTTTATTCACTATCTACCCCTCCCTCTTCTCGCTAGCTACCCCCTCTTACCCTGCTGAAGTCTTGCGATGGGAGAGCGAGGCCTCTGTCTTGCTGCTCTGCCCGGGTGCGCGCTGCTTCCCTGCTGAGCGCTGGGGTATGACATAATATTCCGGCGCTCAACATGAAATGCCGGCACCGCAACCAAGACAGAGGCCTCGGGCTCCCACCGGCGCAGTCAGGGCAGCTTCGAAGCGGGTGGTGGCAGGGAGTGGAGGAACCAGAAGGGCCCTGAACGGTTGCTGAAAACTTTTTCCCGAGCGACCGCTTGGTGCCCCTTTCTCTCCTGGTACTCCCTGCTGCCTGAGTTCCATGCACCCGCCTTGGAGCGACCCTGGCCTTGGTGATGGGACGGCTGCCTGGCGCCCCTGCTGCTATGGTAAGTGAAAAGTGAGTCAGGAAGACGGTAAGGACCGCCCCCTTTGAAAATACCCCCTCCGAGTTTCATTTCCAAATCAAAAAAGCCATCCAAATTTTGTCCAAACTGAACAAACATGGCAAAAGTGAAATGAAATTTTGCTTGCCATGAAAGCAACTTACCATACCCCACTTCTGTGATAATGTCCCACATATCATGTGAAACAACCCTTTTTAGTAAGTTGTTCTAATATAAATGTTGAGATTATAGCCCTGCATTTTTGGTTACATTTTTGAGTCTTTTCATTACAACATTATGGGGTTTTTTTCTTCAGTAATAAAGCATAGAATCATTTACAATTGGATATCCTTTTATTAAGCACTAAACTTCTATTTGTACAGTGACCACTCCAATGTATCTTCTGTAAGCTTATCATATTAAAAAAAAGTTTACCTTCTCTCTAAATAAATCTGCCTTCTGACCCTTAAAATGTGTCCAATATTGTCTTTTATTAAATAAAAGATTGAACCTCATATTTTTGGTAGTTTCATAAATCTTACCCAGTTTTGTTGCCTGCTGGCAATGTTTGTAGCATTTTCAAAATCCATAGTCCCTTATGTCTTAAACAATCGAAATGCTCACTTCTATCTAAGTACCCACCATACAATAGCTGAACAACATTGCCACTTTTTAATTTGTTACACAAATATATGTGCTGGTACAGTGTATTTTAATGTTTTATTTTATTTTTTTGCCGGTCTAAGATCTACTTTGTTAATTGGCTTAAGAGAATGTATGTATGCATGTATGTATATTTTTATTTATATATAGGTGTTACTAGCACTTTACAGCTTACAACATAATGGGGAGGTGCAATAAATGTAACCATGTAGTAAGCACAATAGTAACATAGACATTATAATTGGATTACAATAGGTATGCATACATTAGGAAAAGAGTTCTTTACCCAAACAGCTAGCACTTTGTTGGTTCCATCAGAAGCAGACTTGGAGCCCTGTCTATCTAAAAAGATAAAAGGGTTTGTACCGTGTTAGCTGTTGAGAAAACAGGAGAAAAGTTAAAATGATACCATTTATTGGCTAACAGACTATACTTTTCTCCTGTCCATCTAAAACAGCAAATAATTTATAAGCAAATACTTTATAAGGCTTAGCAAAATCTGGTTTGTAGAAAATTTAGTTAGTATTATTAAATTTTTAGTTAGTATTAAATATTTAATTGAAAATATATTTGTATTATTATTGATTGAAGCACAAGTATATGCACTTATGTTTAAAATGGCTATAGTACAAACATTATGTGGTAAACCCATTATGAGCTCAAGTATAAACAGCAATCAATGAACATATCCTCTTAGCTTGCTGGGTAGAATTTGTTATCTGTGTTCATTGATTATTAACCTCTTGTGGAAACCAAAAAAAAAGTAATGTCCACCAGAGTTCGTTCAATGTATGAATGTTTATTCTGAAGTGGCTGCAGGAAGACACGCACAAAAGCAGGCAGGTCTAACAATTTTTCACACAAAATTACACAATGTACAGTATGGACATATAGATACACAGGAAAATAAGTATTTGCCTTTAGAAGGTGTTACAATTAGTACTATAATAATAAGATAACAATTTGAACTTACATAACATTAACATGGGTCGGTTTCAACAACAACAATACATATACACCCTTTGTGCTGAGGTTGACTCCAACCTACTCCAATATCCAATTGATTAACACCAGTTTAACCTACAAAGTTAAAGGTCTATATTAATTTTGTTCATCTTCAGATAATTTTAATTAGACGGGCACGGCACGCTCTTACGCTGCTGTCAGGATAATGCCCAGTTTATATTGGGCCTAAATTGTTTGAACGAGGGGCAGGTGTGTCATGAGCTCGCTGGAATAACATGGCTAAGGAGAGGTAGAAAGAAACAGCAGCCCAAGATCCACTTGGTGGAGGAGTGGATAGGTGATTTGTCCTGGAATCCACAAGGTTGTTGGTTCAAGTCCCTGCGGGGCCTGACAGTAACACACACTTACAAACACCAGAGCATCCTTTAGCAAGGATTTCTGGACCAGCCCGTGGAGGGCAGCCTGTCTTTGATTATACATTAGGAAAGGAGGTTGTTGCCCCATATAGCTTAGTCATTAATTCAGTTTGTGTTCTAAAAGCCGCTATACCAACATTTAAAAATCATGGAACTTTACACAGAATTTTGTTGGTCTGCATTAAAATCTGTGTAAATAGCATGCATTCAGACCCATGTATTTTTTGAGAGATTCATTACAAGTAAGGATTTAATTACAGATCCTGTAATTACAAACATAATTGTGTTAGAACTAGGTGGCAGATTGGAATGTGTGAATAAGCATATATAGTGGTGTGAAAAAAAATTCTTCCCAATTCTTCTATTTTTGCTTATTTGTCACATTTAACTGTTTCAGATCATCCAACTAATTTTAATATAAGACAATATAATACAACACAAAATGCAGCCTTTAAATGATTATTTCATTTATTGAAGGTAGAGAGTTAATCAAAAGTAATTGACCACCAAAACCTAATAACTGATTGTGCCACCCTTGGCGGCAACAACCGCAATGAAACATCTGCTATAACTGGCAACAAGTGAAAGAATTTTGGCCCACTATTCTTGGCAGAATGGTATTAATTAGGTCACATTGGAGCCTTTTTAAGGTCATGTCCATGCATCTCGATTGGATTCAAGTCAGGATTTTGACTAGGCCACTCTAAAACCTTAATTTTGGTTTTTTTTAGAGATGGACTTGCTTGTGTGCTTTGGATAATTGTCGATATAACCCAACTGAGCTTGAGCTTTAGGTCAGAAACTGATGGCCAGACATTCTCCTTCAGGATTTTCTGATGGAGAGCAAAATTAATGGTTCCATCAAAGTAGCTCCAGACTATCATACTTCCACCACCGTGTCTGACTGTTGTATGATGTTTTTATTATGGAATACTGTGTTAACTTTATGTCAGATGTTCCTAAAAAATCCACTTTTGACTCATCAGTCCACAGAATAGTATCTCCAAAATCTTGTGGGTCATCAAGATGTTTTTTTTGTCAAATGTGAGAAGAGCCTTTTTGTTCTTTTTGGTTAGGAGTAGCTTTTGCTTTGTAACTCTCATATGGATGCCATTTTTGTACATTCTGTTTCTTATTGTGACAATCGTAAAAACTGACCTTAACTGAGGAAATTGAGGCCTGCAGTTCTTTACATGTTCATCCGGGTTCTTTTGTGACCTCCTGGATGAGTTGTTGATGTGCTATTGGAGGTAGTTAGGTAGCCCAGCCACTCCTGGGAAGATTCACAACTGTTCCAAATTTTCTCCATTTGTAGATAATGGCTCTTACTGTGGTTCACTGGTATTACAGAGCCTCAAAATGTAACCCTTTCCAGACTGATAGATATAAATTAGAGATTATAATAGCCTTGGTGAAGGTATCTAAATTTTAGTAAAGACAGGAGGCAAATAAATTGCATATTCTTCTTTACTGAACCACCAATAAAACAATAAAAGAAAAAGAAATAAACCAATGAACATATAGGATGGATAATATAGTCTATAAACATTAATTCCTCCGTCTCTTCTTTAATGTAAAAAAACTTCAACATAAAACAAACTCCCATGGAACATCCGAACAAGGTATCGCCCCGAATCCAGGAAGATGCGAGAACAGCCAAACACCGGATTAAACTGAAAAAGAGAAAAACAGTATCTGGAACACCAATGGAACATCATATAAGCATGCAATCAACATAACAGAGAAAACTCAGAAAAATCCCCTAATACCACCCTACGAGCAAGGGAAATGGAAGGGAGGGAATTTATACCTTCACCAAGGCTATTCAAATCTCTAATTTTAGCACAAGACAGGATAAATTGCATTTTTTGCAATCAAAGGAAGAGTCGCGTGAGAGACCAGGCAAAAGTAGAAAGTACAAAACGTAGAAGCCCGAGACCAGTCCGCAGCCCTCATCATGTCCGTTAAAGATGCGCCACGAGAGACCGCGTCAGAAGCTGCCGCTCCCCTGACCGAATGAGCCCCAAATGACGGGGAAATGCCAGACAGCTGGAGAAGCCAGAAAATCCATCTAACGATGGTAGGTGAGGAGACCCAGTGGAAAGGGGAAACGAAAGAGATAAGCAACTTAGCCATTTAGAGATGGACTTGCTTGTGTGCTTTGGATAATTGTCCAGCTGTACAATATAACCTCGAAGCCCAGGAACTGGACCATTTGAGAGGGATGCAGATCGAGGCGTGGATCGTGAAGCCCAAGTCCTGGAGCCAAGATACGACGAACGCTGTTTGCTGGAGCAGAAGCACTGGGTCCTGGGGAAAAGGAGTATGTCGTCCAGGTAGACAATGGAGCGAATCCCACGTGCCCGGAAGAATGCCATGAGGGGCTTCATGATCTTGGTAAAGCACCATGGGGCAGAGCTGAGCCCGAACGGGAGACAAGTGAACTGCCAAATGGTGTCCTGCCAGAAGAACTGAAGGAACTGGCGTCCTTGAGGTCCAGACAGGTGAACCAGTGGCCTTCCAGGAGGATGTCTGAAGAAGATGGATCCCCTCCATCTTGTAGTAGACCACAAAAGCGTTGAGAGCCCTGAGGTTGATAACTGGGCGGAACTCTCCGGACTTTTTGCGGACCAGGAAGATGTTGCTGACAAACCTCGGGGGTCCTACGGCAGGTTCTATTGCCCCTTTCTGTCGTAATTTGAGCAGTTCCTCCTGTACCAAGGCTGCATGTGTGGTGCTGTAATGAGCTGGGGAGTAGAAAAGGGGGAGTAGAAAAGTCTATGCGGAAGCCCTGAACCGTCTGTAGTACCCACGGATCTAGGGAGACATGGGACCAATTGTGGGAAAATTTAGATAATCTGTCCGCCACAGGGGAATACAGACTTAAAAGAATAAAACTCACCATTTCTGGATCTCACCGATAGGGGCCACTGGCGCCCCTTGGCCTGGTGTAACCTCTGGTAGAGGAAAACGGAGCCCGGAACTGGAAGTTGGATTGGAAGGTAGCTTGGTGAAACCCCCAGGAGCCTCTCGAGGCAGAACTCAGGCTCCTCAGTCGACCAGCCCTCCCAGAAAAACGCTGGCTGGTGGAGAAGGCCTAGCACATGGAAGACTGGGCTTTGTTGAAGGACGAGTAGATATCTTCATGCTTTTTTAACTCTTTAATGAATGCGTCTCTGAACAGGAGGTCATCAGCTGTAGGACCCAATTCCTTTGATCCCAGATCCATCAACCGGGAATCAAGACATAGTAGGGCCGCACGGCAGCGTTCAGTGGACAGGGCGACGTTAGTATGCCCAATATTCTCTAGACTCTGAGTATACTTTGTATTACTTTCACAGTGTTTATTTCTCTAGTATATTAATAAAATATTAAAATATTATGAAAAGGGAAAATTACAGAAATGTGCTCTACATTGTGCCTAAAATCTTATTATAAAAATGCATAATGCAGAACACAATGCCGGGTTCGTCCTATAAAAAAGATATGTTTCTTTGAGTATTAAATACAGTTTAATATACAACACAGCAGGTTTAATTTAATTTTCTTAAAATATGCTATACTTTATACTTACTATACCTGCACACCAAAAATGATGCAGACTAATTTTAAACAAATTTAATTTCCTGCCCTTTTGTTCCTGACAAAATTTGGAGGGCTTTTTTGATTCATTGTCACTCATTCTCACTCACTCTCTCTCTCACTCTGTTAAATCTCACTCCCACTTTCTCACGCTCTCTCTCTCAAAGCCTCCCTACCTTATCTGACAACTGGTTACTTGTCAGGTAGGAGCCCAGTTGCAGGGAATAACGGAGGCTCAGTTTGTACCCCACGATGCATCATTAACAGAACAAAGGTACAGACAGGCAAAAATGAAACACAGCAGGCTGAACCTTAATCAGGGCCGGCCCAAGACTCAATGCCGCCTGGGGCGAAGTTTAAAATGCCGCCCCCCCCTTGCCGACGCTGGGGGGGGCGTCATTTTAAACTTCGCGGACCCATTATCTACCCTCCCTCCCTATTATCTACCCTATCCCCCCGCCTTTGTACTTACCTTTAGACAGTCCTGCGGCGAGTCTCCCTGCTCTGCGACGGTGCCAGCTTGTAATGCTCAGCGCCAGAAATTGACGTCACTTCTGGCGCTCAGCATTACAAGCCGGCACCGAGACCGAGCTAAAGGGCTCGCAGAGGAGAGAGAGGGGCGCCGAGCGGGTAAGCGAAAACCACTCGGCGCCCCTCTCTCTCCTCCGCTTCAAAAAAAACCAAACACTTGGGGCGGCGAAGTGCCGCCCCTTCAAAAGTGCCGCCTGGGGCAATTGCCCCACTCGGCTCCATTGTAGGGCCGGCCCTGACCTTAATATGCGATGGTCTGTATTGAAGAAACTGGCAAGACAGATAAGTAAAGTACAGGCTGTAAGTCTCTTGACAGTCGTGTTGTGGAAGTACTTCAAGGTGCCGAGAATAATGCATCCATGGAGAAAGAGAAATGCAGAAATGCAAATTGGCAGTAGAATTGATTGTACTGAAGAGCTCAGTGACTTTCTATGTAATCATAGGATGCCACCTTTGTCACAAATTTCTGCCCTGCTAGATCTGCCCTGGTCCAGTGCTATTATTGTGAAGTGGACGCATCTAGGAGTAACAACATCTCAGTAACACATACTCATAGAGCAGGACTGCTGAGTGCTAAAGTGCATAGCATGTAAAACTCACCTGGCCTATGTAGCATCATGTCTCTGGAAGCAACATCAGCACAAGCACTATGCATCAGGAACTTCATAAAATGGGGTTCCCTGGCATAGCAGCTGCATACAAAATGAAGATCATCCGCTGGAGTGCGGCAAAGTACACCACCACTGGATTCTGCAGCAATGGAAATGTATTCTCTGGAGTGATAAATCACACTTCACTATCTGGAAGTTTGATGGACAAATTGGCAAATGCTAGGAGAACTATACCTACTGGAATACATAGTGCCTACTGTAACATTTGGTGGAGGAGGGGGAATGGTTTGAGGTCTTGGGCTAGGCCCTTCGTTCCAGTGAAAGGTAATGTAAAAGCTATAACATACAAAAACATTTTTGACAATTATATGCTTCCATGTTTGTGGGACCAGTTTGGGAAATCTCCTTCCTTCTCCAGCAAGGTCCATAAAGACATGTCTTCATGAGCTTGGTGTGGAGGAACTAGAGTGGCCTGCACAGTGCCCTGACCTTTACTCCCCTGAACAATTTTGGAAATAATTGGATAAACTCGATGATGATTCAGTGTTTCTCATCCAACATCAGTGCCTTACCTCACATGCCCATGGGTTTGGAATGGCATGTCACAAAGTAACATGTAAGCTGTTAATATGATTGTATGTCACAGTGTTCTACTACCCAAAACGTTACAATAATGTATAAATTAATAGCAGAAAATGTACATAACGATACAGAGAAAGTGATTTTATATAAGGGGAGGAAGAAAAAAAACAATAGCACAACACTGTATAGTATAAAATTATAAAAAAAAACAATTTAGAGAAGGATTGCTCCATGAACCCATTGCTTGGGGAACTTTTGTTAGAATCTGTTGAATTTATCTTGCATCATAAGGCGGCAAGTTGGGAGGAAACGTATTAAAGTGGCTATGGAAACAAGATCCCATTTACATGAAAAGATTTGCATGGGATTGGACAATGGATGGGAGGGAGTTTTATAAGCCTGTGGTTGTGTTATCTTGAGCCCCTGAGGAGGGTAGTAAGTTATTGACAAAATGCATTGATTTTATGATTGTTTTGGGCAAAAAACTGATCCAGCACTTTGCATGCGAGGTTTCAGCTCTAAATTTCCAGTTGACACCTTCTAAAGGTGTCAGAAACATGGTGAAAAATCTACACCCGTTATTAAAAGTAACGATGCACTGGTAACTAGCATATTTTCTTAAGCTGTTTTTGCACTTGAGCTGGATATCAGTACAATATTATTTGTGAGTGCATTTGTAATAAATTGTTAATTTATAATTTTATACCATACAGTGCTGTGCTATTGTTTTTCTTCTCCCCCCTAACATATCCCTACTGAGCTCTGGAGAGGTCCTAGGAGCAGCTGAACACTTTCGCTGTATCGTTATATACATTTTCCTGAGAATAGTCGTTGGAGTCCTTGTAGTGTTTGGATTAATAAGGAGAATATTTTTCCTTAGTTTCTTTAGATTTTTAAGTCTGGTTTTTGGTATATTATTGTTTTTTGTCCTCATGCAAAAAAAATTACCAAAAATTAAAAACATAGGTCATTAGGTCAACAACTTGTGACATCATCAATACAATGCCTTATATAGTCAACAAACAAACAAACAAATAAAATGTTTCCTGATATATTATCCTTGTGGCTATAAGAAAATAAAATTAGCATCACCCTATGTGAGAGGAATTTCCAATAGCTGAAAGGGAACAAAGCAGAGGAAAGTGCCTGTTAGTCAGACCATCCAATAAATACACAAGTCCACCGATATCCAGGATACAATAACATGAAACTTAGCTTCAGGTTAAGAATTTATTTATTTCGGCAACTCCACACAGAAGATCCCGTGGCGCATGGCTTTCCCAATAGAATACACAATCAGTTTTAAAGCACATAATCACCTGTTCATGTCAGAAGTCCTCTCCTTTGAGTACTCAGCTACAATACATGCTGCTGTATTGCAAAATTACCTATGTGTGTGTTCCTCTAAATTATCATCATTTTTTACTCCAGGCAATGGAGCATTGTTAAGTTGTGACCACTTTTCACCCACTTTCCTCACACTCCTTTCTCTTTAAAGGTTGTCTGGTGCTATCCAGCCCGATACTCCATATGTGGCTAGCCCTATCCCTTCACAAAGTCATTTAAGCAGGCTGAGTTGTGGTGTAAGTATAGGGTAATGGTACACTTTGCCAGGAATTACATGTTCTAGGAAGTCAAACTCATCTGACTAATTTTAGGTAATTTGTTTGTAACTCTCCTAAATTTTAAATAATAATATAAAAAGTTAAGTCTTACTTTATTTTATTTGAAGCTATAGCACTGCAAAGTGTAAGAAAAACAAAGTATGCTGCTTTGTCAATGTATTAAGTCAGTTATTACATCAAGTAATCCGAAAGTGTTGTATTTAAATACAGTATATAGGCATATGTAAATTGTAAATCTTCTTGTCTATTAACATATTGTTTGTTTTCATAAACCTTGCTCTTACTCATATATAAAAACATGGGGAATTTAATTAAAAGAATATGAACTTTTCCACTTTTTATCTGCTTTATTTCTATGGGCTTCATTTAAGTCAGTCGCTAAATCATTCTGCATTGTCCCTTAGGCAGCAAAGAGTGTATACTGCAAATTTAATATGCTGTCCTTTTGAATGCTAATGCTATACAATGTGGGATCTGATTCTGAGATTTCAAAGCCTGCAGTTGTCAAGGGACATAGTAATCCTGATAAGTAGGATGCTAGTTAAGGGATTTAAATACAGAAATGTGAATAAGAAAGCAAGGGGTTTTGTAGTATAAATATTCAATGCAGAGCGAGGACAGCTTTTTTAAGTGTCATGTACAAACTAATGAAACTCCTGAGGACTGTCTCTGTGTACAGAGAAGATTAATATGAAACAAACTAGAGGCCATTAGTCCCGAATAGCTCAGTGCGAAAGTCATGGCTCCATTAGGAATCAGCTGTCAGATGTCAATCAATGGAGTTAAATAGCTTGTATTTGCATATTTATTATGCTTTCTGTAAATAAAACCAGACATTTCATAACCTGTTATTTTCTTACTGAAAGAATAGATTTAGTGATTCTATCTGGCATATGTTTGCCATTATTGTGTCTGTTTGCTTCTAGTTGGAAGCCAGCATTGGTCTCTGGACTATTAATATTGAATGGCATTCTTATTTGGGCTCAGTAGAAAAGATGGTTCACTGTGCTTCTTTGGAGGTTTGCGGTCAATCTAAAAAAGAAATGCATGTCCCTAGCTCTCGGTTAAATTTTTGGAATGGTTTTCACAATAATTGTCAAAATATGTTTTCATAAAAAGTGTACGAAAATACACTTTTAAATATGCAGTAAGTACAAGAGAGGGGCTGTTGTAGCATAAACGGTAATGAGATAATAGCTAAAATATTCCTTGTGCAGTTTTGCTCTTAGCTCAATACAAGCGCAATATCTATTGAATTTTTTTTTACCATCTTTTTGGCATCTTAACGGATAGGAAACTAAAAATGCCAATTTACTGAGATTAGTTGGCATTATTTTGCAGCTGCCATAATCCAGTCAGCATGTGACAAGTTAAAAGGAAATAAGAGAAACAAAAACTTAGAGAGAGTTTTAATGTCCCAAGCATAGGCTTGGCGATACCTGGGTGTAAGACTTTTTTGGTGCCACCAGGTGGATGTGGCTATATTTATATAGCAGCAGCAATTTACACAGCACTTAATACAATACAATAGGGGTATGACATGAAGAGAATTGACAGACTAAGTTAAACCAATACGTTAGGTGGAGACAGCCCTCCTCACGCCCCCTCCTGTGAGAAACCCGCTTGCTGCCAGGAAACCGGATGCGTGGAGCAGAGACTGGTGGTCTGATGGTTTGCCGCGAGTGGGAGCGGTGGTGTCTAGACGAGGATTCCCAGGGGGACAGGTAAATCGTGACAGTAGGTTGCACTACCAGATTACACTTTATAATCACAGGTATATTATACTTAACTCTCAGATACACATCAGGACAGTGTTCAATGCAAATACAACCTTAGATTAACAACATGTGGCATATTACATGACACATGCTTTATTCAACAAAAATAAAGTAAAAATGGAGAAGGCATGTGGGAAAAAACTAAGTATACCTTATGATTCCATAACTTGCAAAACCACCTTTAGCAGCAATAACTTGAAGTAATCATTTTCTGTATGACTTTATCAGTCATAAATCGTCGTGGCAGAATTTTGTTCCACTCTTCCTTACACCGTTGCTTCAGTTACTTGAGGTTTGCAGGCATTTAATTATACACAGCCTTTTTTAACCCCTTAATGACAAAGCCCGTACATGTACGGGCTCAAAATCCATTGTTTTCAATGGGTTTTGGGACCGCTCATTGTCCTTAAGGGGTTAAGGTCCTACCACAGCATTTCAATCGGCCTTTGCAGCACCTTAATTCCTTTTAAGCCATTCTGTTGTAGAATGATGTGCTTGGGATCATTGTCCTTTAGCTGTCGAACAGATGGTCTCACATTTGACTCTAGCATACTTTGATATACAGAGGAGTTCATACAGAAAACTGCAAGGCTCTCAGGTCCTTTGGCTGCAAAATAAGACCAAATCACCAACGTTCTTGACAATTGGTTGATATGCTGTGTTTGGTTTTCAACAAATGTAGCGCTGCGCATTATGGCCTAACATCTCCACTTTGTTCTTTTGATGGCGTTATATTAAACAATAAATAATAACAATAATAATGTAACCCTTGGGTTTTTAAAATATTTTTTCTGAGCATTGGAGTCTGACATTGGGGTGAATTTGCTGGGATGTCCACTCCAAATCTTTTTCACTGTAAAATGATGGTTTGGAAAGGGCCTTATAACCCTTTTCCAGATTGATGGGCAGTAATAATTGCTTCTCTAAGATCATTGCTGATATCTTTCCTTTTTGGCATTGTGTTAAACCTGAATGCCCCAGACCAGCAAACTACTTAAACTTTGTATTTAACAAAATGTGGATTTTTGTTTTTTCCAGCATATTAACTCTATAATATGTACATAAGGATTTACCCTGTACCTAGATTGCACCCACAGTGGTCTCCTCTCAGAGTCTCAGGTCTCTTCTTGATCACCCTTGTTCTCATCATCTCTTCCATTTCTTTTTATTTCATCTTCCCCTTTGCTTTTAATCGCTTCTCCTATTTCCCTTAATCTCTCTCTCCTTTCTCTTTATCTCTCCTTTATATTGCTTCACTTTCTGTTTATCCTTTTGTCAAGGTCATTTTATACTATCATTTTATTATAGGTGTACATGTACTCACATGGCCACATTATTATAACAGCTGACAAGGATCAAAATTATTGTGTTTTTTTCCCCAGGAGGTTTTCCCTAAAGCAATCTAGGCCATAGTTAAATGGTGATTTAATATAATAAATTAACTATTTATTTATGATGACTACACCATATTAAATACTTTATTTCAGAACTGCTGTAGTTTTATCTTAATATGACTAAATGTTTTATCACTAAATCAGTAGGGCTTCAAACAATGTTCATTTTCCATTAATAAGGGACTTGTTCCTGTAGGTATATTACCATAGGACCACCTACTGTTATGAAATGCAGCATTAAATTGTCTTTCCTAGTACTGTTGAAGGGGTAATTATTTAATCATACAGAATGTTGTCTCATTTAATTTTTTTTTTATAATGTTACTCAAAGCAGGCATGGACATTACCATTGAAACTAAACATTCTCGTTTTAATATTAGGTTAATAAGCCATAAGAAGAAAGAAGAAAGAGACGGAGGTTTATTATTTTAATACACTTGACAGTGGAATCAATGCTTCATCAAAATGGAACAGAACCTTCAAGATGGATAGTTGGTAGCTCTTGCTGTTGTAGTGGTTGTTGTACATATTATCTTATAGTAAACTCAGCTCAGTAGAGGTAGATGAGCTTGATGGGGTACAAAGCAACCCAAGTCAGATCTCAGATCTGAGTGTCCAACCTGTGCCCAAGCTTAGTCAGACTTACTTTTAGGCTATGGAGTGACATACATGGAGGAACCCAAAACCAAAAGGACATGAGCTATTTTAGCTACATAGGTTTGTACTCCTCCCTTCCTAACAACTGGCTCTCTGAGCACTAGCAATGATCATAGTCTTGGACTCGTCATCCAATAGCACTCAAGTAAAACAGAAACATTTCACAGAATAACTATCAAGTCTAAAGCTTATCTGTGTTTGATGAGGGGCAGGGTGTAATATTTTTTACTATATTAGAGGGACAATACAAATTGTGTAAATATTCATGAACTAGGATTGATTATAGGTCAATATCAAAATGTTTTAATGTAATACACAATTCACATTACCAAGAAATACAACATGCTATAGCTGTCTGTATAAAGTTGCCTGGGATACTTCATGACTCTACCCCATCACATTCCATGATAAGATAAATTTATGTAAATATATGAATAAATGGTTTATTAAAGTACCACATGAATTGTGCTTGGTTCTAGGTTTACTTTTTTCACAAAATTATTTTTTATAATATAAATAAAACTATTTAATGAGCCATAAGTTGAACTTGGAGAAGGTTCACCTTGCACTGTGATGTGTTGGTCTCTAATATCTACATTATATCCATCCCTGTGTAAGGTGATCTTAACATGATTGGCTAACAAGCTGTATACCTAATAATTATTAACTCTGTTCCTGTAAGTTTTCTATGTGATGGCCTACTTGTTATATCTTGTTTATACATTGTACAGGGCTGAAGAACACAATGGTACTATATAAATCAATAAAAATAACTGTACTTTAAAAGTTAACTTTATGGAAGCTGAAATCTGTCAGGGCCAGCATAAGCCAATCGAATTTCCTAGTATTACGTTCTCACTGTTCACCACACCCCATCCTTACAATCAACAATAATCAGCAATATATCCATAGGGGAGGATTAACTTAATGAGGAAGATAAATCCTACAGAAAAGTAAGCTAAGATAGTTTGCATCATGGACTATACGTACGTTGGGTTTTTAGTACATAAATAGTACAAAGATTGCTTATTTTAATCTGCAAACATTATTACATTTATTTAATGTACAGAACAATAAAATGTAGGATTTGGTTAAAGTAGCAAATTCATTTTAAGGAGGACTGGCTGTTGAGAATGTGATTCCAACAATGTACTTTGTGTAAACATATCCAGTATTAAACATACAACGTGTGTTTTCTACATTGACGTTTACCTCTTTGTTGTATTTTGACTGAATTATTTTTATGCTGGAACGCTGGTTCTAGTGTAGTAAAGTGATCTAAAAATGGTGCACGTTTGCAATTTTTATTTATACATTCATAGTTATGGGAAAAGGTGCCATAAAGGAAAACTAGGCTGCTGCTTAGGTTGCTGAGCTTTGGGGGTGGCTGTCATATTATTAGTAAGCAAATCAATGCAACATTTATACAGTGGGCCAATCTTGTTTGACGCATTTCCATGTTTTTTTCGAATAAAAAAAAGTTGGTGCAGGTGTCATTTCCCCAAGTACTGAGCAATGGCTGTAGTACAACTGAACTGGCAGAACTACTTGTATAACCATAATTTATGGAATATAGTACTTATTGGTATTTTGTGATTATAAAGTCGAAAGCTATGACTTAAACTAGCAGGCAGCTGGCAAATTGGGAAATTTGCAAGTTGTCTGCTTTTTAAAATGTGCATGGATTTGTATATACTTACATCGTCTGGATGAAAGGATTTTTATTCTATGCGAGTGCAATGCTAATTGGCGTTCGTGAATTTGGGAGTTAGACATTTCTTTTGCCAACGTGCAAGCGCCCACAATTTAGATTGTGCTACTTTTGTACTATGCTACTATGGATTTTATTTTTTGTATTTTTTACCGTAGAGCCAAAACTTAGAGATGTATCTTCTTTTTAATTGTTTCCTGACAACACAAGGAAAATGTAATATTTTATTTATTAGAACACGGATGGTTTTTCATCTACAGTTTATTATGTAATTCCCTGCAACTTGTGTTGACAAGCAGTGCTAAATTTAAAAAAAAAAAAGTGATTTCGAATATCAACAGCGTATGGCAAGAAACCCCAAAAGAAAAAAAAATAATAAAAGAAAATGTTTCCTGGAAAATTCTGCATATGTATATTGCATTGTTTAGTTTTACAAACAAATTTACAACAAGTACATAATAAATATATATTTAGAACACTGATTTGTAAAGACAACAAATTAATTTATTTTATCTGTACAGAAATGCAAGTATGTTTTTAAAGTTTTGATAATTAAGAAGAATATTCGTATTCTTCAGCACTGCGGCGACCAAAATCCATCCAACCCATGTAGTCTCTGTCGTTTATCCGATGGGTGGGGTCAATGACAGGCCGGTTCGGCAGAACAGCAAACCTCCCCGAAGGTCCGCCTAAAATAAAAATAATAAAACAAACAAAAAATCACTTAAATGGAAACATGCAATGAATAATAAAATAATAACTTAACCCAACATTTTTTTCAAATATTTGCAAAACTGTGAAATCAATGCTATTTTATATAGGTTCTATAGGTTCAGGAGAGGTGCTACCAGATAAGCAGATTAAGCAGATAATTATTCTTTTTATTATTTGTGTTAGAATTTAGACCTTGATAAATCTTTTGCCGTAGGGTCCATAAAAACCTAGCGCCAACTTCTACACTACCACAATACATTATGATTTATTCTATCACTTAGTGTATTCTGTTGTTTGGCAAAGTATCAAACACACCTATCAAAATGTATTTACAGGAGTATTGAATTCAAAAGCCTAAAGCTTTTAAAAGTATTTATGAATGCCGTGTATAGTTTATGCTTTATATAGTATTTTAGAGACATTATGTTTAGAAAATGGGAATACATTTATTAAAGTGAATAAAAACCACTATAATGAATGGCGTCCCAGGCTTTTAATGAGTAACAGACCAATGGCCTATAAAATGCTATTTAATTTAAAAAGAAAACAAAAAAAGCACGTGTTATTACAAACTTGGGCATATCTGGCCTACACAAGAAAAATAAAGAGTCTATTGTCAATCAACATTGCATTTAAGCCAATACAATTTTCAAAAGAAGTAATATCAGGTGATTATTGGAAGTTTTGGGCATCTGCAGACCATCATCAGTGACAAGTTAAGATTTCAGGAGCTGTCATTCCGCAAAAGTTTGATCTGCCACGTCTAAAGTATTCATATGTAGAAGAACGATTAAAAATACGGGACTGCAGAACTCATCAAGGGCAGACATTTGATGAAGGCAGCGCATTAAAGCGCATTCCGGCAGATGTCTGGTGGAGATGGCAGCTTTAATTATGTGTTTACAATCTGTTGCCCAGTTAGATAGTAGTTAGTTTAGAGACTCAAAATCCATTTCATTTGAAAAGGTTGTTGTTTTATTGTTATCTAGTAAAGAAATGAACACATGCAAGAATTTTGATTTGAGATGTATAGAATTAACAGAGCATGTACGATATAATAATTAGACAGTGTCCATGTAATTCTTCCTTATGCATAGGTGACAAAACCATTATGAAATTGTCATCACATAAATGATCGTGTAATGTCGCATAAAGCATTATACTTAACCAAGTACTGTGTAAGCGTCTTATCACCTTTGGTTACGTGAAATCGCTATAGAACACCCTTTTCTCTTCCCTCCTGCAGCCTTGTTATATCGCTTTATATTGGGATCTCTAATATCCAGGGAGTATGCTTAGTAAAATATGGTTTTCACCAATAGTTGGTGGTTAATGAAACATATTGAAGAAAGAACACATTAAAGCTGCTAATCCTGTATGAAGGATGAAGACAATCCAACATATGCAAAAATAGGAAATGATATCGACACATAAGGATACACTGGCGTAGGACAGATAGGGAACAACATATTGAATGTTTGGCGCCACTGCTTGCTTATTCATAGGCAATAGTGAGCAGTTATTGAAAAAAGAATTGAAAACAATTGCTAATGACAATTGCTGCCATCATATTAGTGCAAGTGCTATTTACACTTACTGCTTAACCTCTTAATGACCAGCGTTTCCTACCTGTTTCCTAGCATCAACATTCTCTATATCTCCACTACAAAAAAACAGTTTGCTTATAAATTCAAAACTATTAAGCAAATCAGATCAGATGACTCCGCATTTGATTGTTATTAATATTGATATGGAACAAACATCATTAAAAAAAAAGTCTGCCTAGAGCCTAACTACTATAGTCACTCAGGGATGTCTCTCTGTTGCCATGGTGATCTCACAACTTCTACTACTGCTTTTTACAATAATTGTTCTTTATACATTACCATTTGTAATTCTAAAGGTTTGATATAGATTTGTGCTTAAAGCTAACTTAACGCATTGTTGATTAGAGTAAAAGTACATTTTGTATCTACAGATGTATTGATGTCCGGCTTCACTTAATACCAAGTATCCAAACCATATTCCAGAACACAATCAGTGTAAAACATGGAGTGAGCACCAAATTATGTGACCATATCATATTTCAAAAAGTCCTGCAGTTTTGAAAAGTACATTGACTTTCATTTTAAATTGTGTTGTTTCTCAGCTTCTCCTATGGCAAACAATTTTCTAGAAATCCATAATGCAATATATGAATCAATAGATCTGAATAATTATGGTTATCACAGATGTACTAAACTGAAATATAGAGAAGGTTACATGGGAAAGGTATTGGATATTATCTATTATTATTACTATTATTTTCATTATTATTATTATTATTATTATTATTATTATTATTTTCGTTTTTCCTCTGGTAATGAGCTAAGCAGTCATTCATATGACCTGATCCATGGCTTCATAAGTGACAATGGATGCTACAGGTGTTTGGATATTATAAAACACTGTGATATTTTTTTCTATTCTTCAGTTGGTTAAAGTAATCTATAATAAAATATCCATTTGAAGAAATGCTGAACATTTTCATTGAATGATTCTTGGAATACCGTGGCGAAATCATGGAATGAGGCATGGTTTTTTTGTATAAAGTGAAGTTTCCAAAATAATATGAAAAGCAATGGGTTCTGGATCAAGATTCCTCTGGGTACCATACTATCACCTGAGACTAAGTTGACTAAATGGGGTCTCCTTAGTGAGCAGACATGGCCTTATAAACATACTTGAGAACTCTCAGAGTTTTTGCGGCAATCTCAGGGTCTCACAGTGAAGGGGCAAAATTTTAGGGTCGCACAATCTGGAGTATGAGTCATTCATACTATTTAGGATATTTAGGACTCCTAATTAGTGCTTTTTGCCTCCAGAATGTCTGTCATGGTTGGTATCCCTGTTTGAATGCATGTTTCTCAATCAAGTGTACATTTATATAATGACAAGTCTTGGTTTCCATGTATTAGAGTTTGGTTAACACATTGCATGGAATCTATTTGGTAGGCCATTAAACTGTTAATATATAAAATTAGAGTCTCTCTGGGTCGGCTCATTTTGAAAGTTTCAAGGTACATGTATAATTCTTGCTGAGGCCCATGATAACCAACTTTCTTTGACCATGCAGTAGTCATGGCTCCCTATTTAATTTTTTAAATGAGTGACCCTGTTACTTTTCACTCAAAAGTGTCTGTTTCAAAATAAAATTGGGTCCTTGTAATATACTCTCAAAAACGTTATATCTGTGTTTAATATGTTGCTAAAACACATCTGGCAGAGAACATGCTAACTATACTCTCGCCTGTTACTTCTATTCATAGAAAATCTAATGTAGAAGGTACACAAAAAGGATACAGTCAAGATATTAATGGGACCTGGTGTGTTTTTTTTTATACTTTAATTACAGTGTTTGGTTCATCAATCCATCTACTTCCTCTAAACAAGAGGTAGCTGCCTCCTGGCAAGAGGTGACTATTCTATTCTACATGCATGATTGGAGAACCCCCAATTTATTTTCCACAAGGGCCCACAAGCCTTCTGAACAGGCTAAATTGCTTTAAGACAAAAGAAAAGCTGTGTGGCTGCATTTTTCACAGAATAGGATGCAGAGCAAGGGAAGGATGAAGAGACATTTTGCGGTGACTTTGTATATTAAGCATAGTTATTGGTCTAAAAATGTAATATATCCGGCATATGGCATAGTGTAAACAGGTCTTTGTTGCTTAATTGTTTCCACACAGCTACAAAATTAAATGTACAACAGTAACTTCTGGAGGAAGGCCAGCTGCTTATTTTTGATCATGGTGCTTTACTGCAGTGATATGACTGCATCTAATTAAATTGGGACATATGTGATAACCAGTCTGATGGAGTGGTCAATTGTTCTTCATATCCTTGTAGCAGAATCCTATTGTGCATAATTCATACTACAATATATGGATTTGGAGTAGAAGATCTCTCTGATGGATGGCTCTATGCTGTACATGTTTATGCAACCCCTCCGCCACCACTTTCATCTGCAGATCCTGATGGTGTGATGGAAGAGCATAGGAGTATATTTGCCTCTGAAAGTAAGTTTGTTACTGAGAGGTCTGGGAAAGAGTAACTTAAACAGAGGCCCCCACTCATTGCCCTTGAACCCCAGTTAGGCAGCCCTATCATATAATGAGGTGCTGAGCTGATGGGGTTTGCTACATTGGTGGACCTATGCTGCTAGCAACACAACATAATCATTAGGTTCTCAGGAAAATAAAACTAGTGAGGGAATGTGCCAGAAACCACAGGAGTAGTCCTGACCCTCACTGTTATATATCTGATTCATGGAACAGAGGAATACAAACTACTCAACTATGTAGTATGTAATATGTAGTCTACTAAAATATGCTCCCAGCAGAAAAGATATTTTTTTCTCAAATAAAGAACACTGATCATGAACTGGTATATAAAACTTTCATTGTGTATTCCATGTATGCAGTTCCAAATGCATCACCATTTATTCTGACCACAGTTCATTAGACATGACTTTTCTTGTGTGAAATTCTTAACTTACCTTTTCTAAAATATTTTGCCAGAATAGCTTCCAAATTAGCCTTTTGATCTCCATTTCCATCAATGCGCTGGAAGGTTTTTAGTTGGCCAGTTGAGGAGGCACGAGCATGTCGTGGGTGCTGTAGTAAGCCCTGCTTCTCTATTCCAGTGGCCCCTGGATCTTCATTTGGAGATCCTGCAGTTTGCTGTCCTATTGAGCTTGTGGAGAGGACAGCAAGTAAGACGCAGATGCATATCCTACTGTACATAGCTGTGAAAGTGAAAAAATGGCAAATCAGCATTGTCTAAGCTTAGGCGTATATATATATAATTATATATATATATATATATATATATATATATATATATATATATATACCCAATATTATTTAGGGCACTAAAGATATTATTAGTATGGGAACATTACTAAAAAAAAAAGCATTACCTGAACTCCACCAGAATTCTGGAAAAAGAAAATAATACTACCTGGTATTTCTTAGCAATATTTATATTTAATACAATACAGCTGTAGACAATATTTAAATGTAATATTGTCTAAGCTATGTTGAACAACTAAGATATCCCATGTTATTTTATATATAGACTGGTTGCCCTGAAACCAGTTCCCAGTATTGTGTGAGTTCCTTCCATAAGGGAACATACTAGCTCTACTCAGACAAGAAGGTTTATTTACTAAACATTGACTTATAGCTAATGTCCTTTGAAATAAAAAACCTTCATACTAGAAAGAAATGCGTTATGCAAGACAGTTCGGATGAGTTTCTCCTAAAAGAAAGGCAGAGTTAACCCTTCATAATGCATAGTTAATGGTTGACATGAAATGAAAACTTTAGTTAATAGACCATAAATCATCAAGGTATTTGATGCATCATAAATTACTTTAGGCTTCTGGTTTGTTATCAGGTCAAACACTAAAATCCCCAGTTGTGTTAATCAATGCACTTTTAAATCAGCCCCTTTACAAGTCCAATTTCTAAATTTTAATGCGAATATTCTAACATGTAATTGTATACAAAATATTTTATTCCATAAAACTTCAAAAATTAGAGAGAATGGGAAAGAAGGTGTGTGTGAGAACAGAAAAAGAAAAGAATAATATAAGAATAAAATAATATCTTTTTGTCTACTGAAGTACATAAAAAGGACACAAATAAAACTAATACAAAACACATGAAGCTTTAGACTTGATGAAAAACGTATTGCTTCCCATCATCCTTTTTTTGATTATATCATTATCCAAAAGAATAAGATAAATATCAGTGAGCGTCTAGCAACCTGAAGTGCTTGGTAAATTTCTACGATAGGGACTTGAGTCAAAGGTAATACATTTCATTGGACCATAATACAAAAGAATTGTGAGCTTTTGGAACCTTACAGCTCTCTTCTTCAGATGAGTTATTTCTTTCACTAAACTTACCTATTAGAGATCTTTTGAGGGATCCCTCATGGAAAATGTAAAAATTAGAATGCATATAACCATATGGGTCAATGAGAAGAAGAAGTCTTTAGTCAAAGATACCTTTTACTGGGCCAACATAGAAAAATCTATAAAGGCACATTTCAGAGGTATGTTCTTCATCTGACTAAGAAGAACAGACTTTAGCTGTATCCATTTTCCTTATTATATTCATTAAATACTTTATAAGGTCTCTAAAGCTTGTGTTTATTTAAAGAAATAACTCAGGATACACATTAATAAAAATAACCCATCGTTAATTGACTTAATGAATAGGTCTGGATTATCGTGATAACATTTTTCATTATATCACGACAGATATTGATAAAGTTCTGTTTTATTTTTTTCAAATAAATTAGAGTTTTTTTAAAGTCTTAATAGCATTGTTGCTATAGTTAAAAGATGAAACCTTGAGGTGCAACAATCACACATGTGATTTATTACATTTAGTTATATAGTTGCATATGTGTAGAGTAAAAGGCCATTTACTTATTAAAGGGAAAGCATAGAAATATTTAAATATTAATTTTGTGAACAAAATATATTTTTCTCAGACATTAGGTGCAATGTGTTTCATACTTGCCCCATGGTATGATAGCAGTGCATGTCACTGTTGCCATTGTGGACCACTGTCACTGATACATCTAATAGCCTACACCAAATCCACAAAATGGGATGCTTTTAGTTACATAGTTACATAGTTTAAAAGTCTAAGGTCTACGACCCCCTCTGTTATAGCTTAGGCTACATTTCATATGAGGGTATGAGCCACTGGCTAACTCTCCAGCTAATGTAGTTGAATTACGACTCCCAGGATGCTCAGACTGTATATGGATAGGGATGAATAATTGTGTGTTATTGTCTTCTGACTACCCCTATAAAATATATATTTCATTTGTCATGTATTTATGTATGGGAATCTATCAAATATTTAGAACTTCAAAAGGTCATAAAATTGTGTAATTTCTCATGGCATGTACACCTATGTCACAAGACTAAACAAGATATACTGTTTTAATATACCTGAATAGTAAACATATCTATTGTAATGTTGACAATTAATTTGTTTTAGAGTATTAATAATACAAGCAGGCTCATATGAAATAACATGAGGGATGCTGTGTGTGTTGCCAACTGCCTGCAACTTGCCTCTGGTTGGAAAGAATAACATGGGTCAAAAAAAAATGATTTTATCAATTTGTCTAGGACTGCACAAGAAAGCTGACCTATATTTACTGCCACAGAAAGAGCTTTCTGAACACACTTGATGCTTAAAATTCATATAGATCCACTCAAATCAAAATTAATTTTCATTTCTTTTTGGTCACCCTGCAAACATTTTGGTCCTCAATGCATATAATCCTTAGGCAGAGGTGATGGGAGTTGTAATCTGTCACAACTAAACATAATGGGTGTTGCAGTCCAAGCAACAAAAACTGGAAAGCTGCTGTTTGGCTTGTAACATAAAACACATACTGTTTACTTTCCCAGAGATCTTAAATCTATGCAAATTGAAGGATTTCTGGCAGAGTGGATAAGGCTGGGAATTAAATTAAAATGTAACACAATTTTTAAGGTTGTCAAGTTTCCTTCAACAGACCAGGCATATCCTTTTTATATGTATTTATATCTAGCATATAATGTTCATGTGTTTCAGCTGAGAACTGCACCAGCTAAATTTTAAATGTACATTATGAATATCCAGGCAGAAATCAGATTTTAAGATCAGGAATGCCCCTGATATTTGGATAGCCTTGAAAATGCCTTTTATTTCACTACCCCTGATTCTGCATCTACAGAAGATGAGGTCTACTCTTAACCCTATGAGTGCCACATATTTGACACTACAAAGAGATCTCACTCCTTTTTCTACACCCATTGCAAGGGCACGTTTAACCCTTTAAGTGCTAGTAAGACTGTTTCCTTTCATCCCTCTTGCGCTGTTGTTAAGTTACATTACATTATATAATAGCGCAGAAATGTATAGCGCTATACGCACAGCACAGATTCCATAACTTAGGCAGGTTTTACTTAATCCATACAGAAATAATAATCACTAACAGAGAAGTGCACAGGCTGAACATATTGTAGATACCTTCCCCCAATCAAACTTTGTTACAACAGAACATTGACCAACAGGTGCACTTTGAATCTCCTTTAAATAACAATAATAATAACAACAATAATAGTAATCATAATAATAGTGATAATAATAAATGTTCACTTTACCTTTCACAAGTGATCTGCTTTTCCAATAGGCGAGAGGACTGAGCAGTGCTTGGGGCAGAGGAATTACTGTGCTCCAGGTAGCTTTACTATGGCTTATATACCCCACCTCGCTGTCATCTGTTTGCACAAGCTGACGCAAAAAGGGGATTGCCATCACGTCATAACAAATTCATTTCACTCCCCAGACCAAATTGAGTCAAGGGTTAACCACTGAAATTAAAACCACAGCCCCCATTGCTGTCTCATTTTACAGCTTCTGATGTCTTAAAACACATTTTCCATGGGCAAGATGCAGATAAGCAGTACCAGCACCCATCTTCTTCTTCATCACTACTAATTTGTTATCTTAATGTGGATACTATATATTTGATCTATTTGATCTGTAACTTTTACTCCAGAAAAGAGTAAATCTGTTTTGATTCATCATATATCGTGATTCCTTTTCTCATTTAGTTTAAAATGTGTAGCAACAACATATCCATCGCTATATTTATAGATAATCTTTATAATTTATATATTCACCATCTGTCATTTTATATATGTCTAATTGCATTTGCTTCACTTAGTACTTAATGCTCAGTATCTGTGCTGAGCATCACTATACATACATATTTTATAACCTATATTAATTAATGTAATTACAAATAAATCAATTATTGGTGAAACTGAATTAAAAACCTTGGCCACCCAGGAACAGCACACAGGACATGCTAATGAGAAAGCTGAAATCAGCATTTTAATATATGGATGACCATGTGAATTATGTAATATGCACTGTCTGGTTTAGCATGGTAAAAGAAACAATGGAACAGCAGTCAAATATTTTATTGGTAAGAATGCAATGAATATTACAACACAATAAATATCACTGAAATACAAATAAACACATTCTATAGTGGGGTAAAATCTGATTGAAGACATCTCAGCCCAGCAGATGCACCTGGCAATGACATGGTTAAATATATATTGCCCACATAATGAATGTGTGCTAATCCTATGAATGTTGCAGTCCTGCTTTTAAAAGGTTAAAGACCCCAGGAATTTACTTGAGATCTTATGAACTTTGGAAGGTTAATTCTATTTCATTTCCTTTAATGAATTGGATATGAGACAATGTGGAATCAGTACTTAATGTTAAAACACCCATCTTGAAGAGTAGACTAATGACCATATCCCCAACTGGCCTATTGTCCTTTCTCCCTGTAGGTATAATTAGGTAAGAACTGTCAATATCTGTCCCTTTTTGGTGTGATAGTAGACAAAATGATCCCTTGTATGAAATATTACTTATCTACGTGGATAAGAAATTTGATTTTATGGTGCTAGCGTTATTCTACCTCTGCCTGTTTGTATAGGAACATATACATTAAGGTGATGGTTGGTCTGTATGGTGCTGGCTACTTCAAAATAATGATTGATGGTGGAGGGAGGGGAGAGGAGATGGAGATTGAAAGAGGAGGAGGGAGAGACACGGGGAGCTACAAGGTCCTACAGGTCTCTCTGGTGAGATCTCTACAGCTCCTCTGTTCTATGCAGAGAGAGAATAAGGAGTTTAGAGCAGACAGAGGGTCATGTATAAAGAACAGCTGTGGTGTAACATGATTAAAGTGGTGCAACGAGTTTGTTACCCCAGCTTCACTTGCTCTGGAGAAAGTCTCTGATCATTTGCTCCAGAATGACTCTCTATAGAGTCAGTTACTGCAGTTTCAGTAAGTACAAACTACATACACGTATTAACAACTGTAATCATTAGAATTAGAAAACTCGAATTATCTAAAACGGTTCTTGACATAAAGTATGACTTAACTCCCTTCGGTCTCGGACCAACTCACAATGAATCATCCAAGGAAGCTTACAGTATGGGTGATATCAGAATTACGCTTCCAAATGTAACACGTACATAGTACAACTAATTTCAAGTATGTAATATAGATTTAGCTTATTTGGAAATATAGTATATTTTAGGGAAACTGGATTACAATATATATATATATATATATATATATATATATATATATATATATATATATATATATATAACAACATTTTTACCTCCTCTCACTTACCTGTGCTCTTTCCTGCTATTCTCCCTCTCTCCCCTTTCTCTTCCCCCTTCAGTCTCCCTATCTACTCTTTCTCTCATTCCTTATATATTATACATACATATTAACTAATGGTATTTATTATTGAAACCGCTTTGATTAATTCACAGACACTTGATCCCAAGCCCATTAAAGGAGTGAGCTCTAATGGAAAGTGGGATGCATTTGAGAGCTGACATTAAAACCAAGATGCCTATCAGTTATTGCTTGCATTACTTTTGCACACCAAAGATGTCATAATTCACCTGATGTCTGTATTCAGTGATATTGGGATTGGAGCAGGGAAAGTTTGTTTTTATTTAAAGCCAATTGATGAGGCTAGAACTTGTTTCTCTGGCTGATGTGCAAATCTGGGAGAATATTCTATACCTAATCCTCAAAGTAATAAGATTATTATTATTATTACTATTATTATTAATATTATTATTGTGCAGATTTGTATATATTTGCAACATATGTTACTCTTCTTAACCTACTAGTGAGATTGATAACTTCTACAAGCTACTTGTTATTAATGTTGTGATTTGTGCACTTAAGACAATTGCCATGGACCTATTCATTGTAGAAGCCAACCTGCTTATTTATTATTTCTATATACTCCAAAAACCAGTGTCTCCAATAGCCTCACATCATTTCACCTGGTACAGTAAATACCTATCTGGATTAAGCTGGAGGAAATCTATACAGTTTTGTACTCTGTTGCCCTATTGTAATTACTGACCAGCATCAAATAAACCCAGTCATTGTTAGCTATTTGATTCTCATGAGAGGCAGATTAAATCCCTTTTCCAAACATGACATTATCATTTACACCGCTCTGCCAGATCCATAATGTTGACATAGCGAGTAGCCCTTTCCATGAAATCTAATCCATTTAAATCCAAATCAATCTCACTCCCTACTCATCTCATCCCTCTGCTACAAGTTCATGTCTACACATCGATTCCCAGCAAGACAGTCATTACCAGGTGTCTGCTTATCTGTGCATTAGTGTATTACCAGAGTAGTGTCTAGGTCATGATCATAAACACATCACAATGTGGTTCTTCATTTAGTCTTTTTTTTTAATAGACACTATAATGACTTTTTAACACTATAGTTACTAATGTGTCACTTAACCATTGCAGTATTCTAGAAAAGATCCATTGAGCTGTCTATGGTCCTGAAAAGCTATCTGCAGGTAACAGTTTACATGAGAAAATCATTCCTGTGAATCAAATGTTGTGTGATGTGAATCCTTTTTCAGTATTTTAGATATTTTTGACATTTGGTAATCTCCACCTGTGCTCAATTATCCAAACCCTCCTATGATGTAAATAGAACACACTGTTCTTACCTGATTCCTTTCTCCTCTGGCTGTGGAAGGGGGTGATACTGTGCCTCTGGGTATCACTCTGATCAGATCCCACTCTGAAATAAGCAGCTCAGCAAGAAGGGTTATTTATGAGATATATTACCAAGAGGGAGAGTGATGTCAGAGTAAAAAAAATGCCCAAAACTCAAAAGTGCGTCAGACTTTTAAATTCAAAGACTGATGAGGCAATATTATTTATATTTTTATTTATATATTTAATGAGTCAATAAAGGCACCATAGGACTGACTTACCACAATCTGATATTGATAAGATTAATTCTTTGTAGATATAAAGACTAGCTAAACAAAAAACTTCAAGTTTGTATAAAGAGTATGGAGGTCTCTTTTATTCTCCATTGATCCACTTCCAATATTTTAAATCCATTAAACATAAATATGCCATGGATGCACAAAATATTTTCCTGGTGATTTATTCAAATTAGGCAGAAATAAGCATACTTTTTGAGTTTTGTTCTTTTTGCGCAACAATGGGGTTTGCAAAAAGGAAAGGGATGGTCCTTGCATTGCTTCAGAGGGCTTTAGGGGGTAAATTCAGACAACACTTCAAAGCTGGTCCACTGTATTAAAATGAAAATCTGGCACATAGGTGATAATATTAAAGCACCATTACTGAAACATTGTCCAGCAGTTAAACTTGATGCAATATAGTTTCAGCTTCACTGAGAACATTGGTTGACCAGTGTTTCTGGCAGCAGAGATAAAAACAAATACCTTCCATCATTTTATAGTGAAACATATAGGGTTTGGGAAAGCATCCCCATTAAATGAACACAATGCATATGATAGCTGTGTCCCCTTTAAATTAAAATAGTTTTCCTATGCAAATGCAAATTTGTCTGCACTGTAGCGCACATGCCAGTTGCAGTGTTGGCATGCACCAGAGGTCAAGGGGGTCTAATGTGATCTACAATGTCCATGCACAGAATGTTCTCAAATTAATTTCAATGTAATGGCTTTGCTACTACTGATCGACTAGGTTAGGCAACCAAAACTGGTGTGAATAGTGGACACTGGAGTCTTGAAAAGGTAATGCATACTAAAGTAATTGCAAAATTATATAACATAGTCTACATTGGTGTGGCTGTATGGGACACTAGATTGTCTCTTTAAAGAACTCAACAGAATCACAAGGGGAAACTGGGGGCCACTTGTCTTTGCTACCTGAAGCTTGGAAAAGTGCACTTGGAAAGTGCGTCCATGCATTTCTATGGTAACACTTTCCTGCCACTGATTGGCTGCTGAAGTAACTGATCACGGAGGAGGTGTTCTGCTGTAGCTTTTTCATAAAGTTTTTGTTTTGCAGGTTCAATAAATCATGTGAAATACTTTCATATGCATTCATTGTTCAGTGGGTTCCTTGGGAAACTGAAGTGTTATTATACCGTAATTTAACACCAAGTATTTGGTAGTACTTCACCAGTTTAGTTGAGCTTTCAGTTGGTAATATATCCATGCTATGTTTGTGGTTTTGGTGTGTGTGTGTGTGTGTGGGGGGGCTCCGCCAATGATGTGAATAAATTAGTAACTGCTCATAACCCTTATAAATTTACATTTAAAAATATGACATACACCTCAGTGTAATATCTGACTCTATTTCCTCATTTAAATAAAACTTGTGATGCCACAATTGCTCTGTCATAGTGTGCAGTAGAATATCCTACACAACACACTTTTCGAGGATCTTCAACAATTCTACCTTCCCTTTTTTTCATTTTTCAGAACTGGGCTTCAATTTGTTTTCTATTACAATTAAAATTGACACTAAACAAAATTGTCAATAACATTAATACACGTTGACATATTGGTAGAGGTCCCTGTTCTTGGCATCTTGCGATGATTACATTAGGGCACTAGGTCCACCAGGCAGTTGATCAGGCTGGATTGAAGTTGCAGATTTAAAGTGCTTCTGAAAAAAATACTGCTCTGGACAAGGATACAGGTTCTCGTCACGGGTAACCCAAATCTATACATAGATATCTGTATATATATATATTATACTATATATAATGTCATTAAAAGTCAAAGGATCATCTCTTAAGAATAAGATGTCACTTTTGTATGCTCTGAGTTTCAGAACTTTTTGATCTGCTTCACAGATTGCAGTCTTAATTACTCTTTTGACATGTCACAGACATATAATCTTTACACAACAAAGACCATATCATTAGCAAGCATCATTAGCATAACAAAACTGTATTACACTCATGCCAATAATTTACATTAAAATAATATGAGTCTTGCATGATACAATTTTATTACTATTATTTAAATACCAAGAGTGATTTGGTGGAAATAAAAGAAAACATTTAGGATGGTGTAGGCGTGGGAGTGAGTCATCAGTTATAGTTAATCAAGGCTATATAAAGTAAATTAAATTAAAATGTAATCGCTAATTTTTAATGCTAAGGGTCTTTACATACTTACCTAGAACCATATTTATGGTGAACCCAGTTTTAAGGGTTTATGAGATTGTCTGATACTCACTTTAAATTGGCTGCTTCACTTTTATATTTTTTTCTATCTGTTCACTATTAAGGCAATATAAAGGCGTGAAATTAAAATGTAAGGAAATAATACAAAAGGCATGGTGCTAAAACTAACTATATATAATGTATATATATATAATTATTATTATTATTATTATAACACCCATCATTTGCATTATTTGTTATATAATTGTTCTAACTCACTATGTGCCATGTAAACATGTATTATATGACAAAACACTTGGTTACACAAATGCACATAAGGTCTAGAAGCTGGAAACATTTAATTGGATATTGCTGTAATTTCATTTCTTGATTATGGATTTTGGTATGGCTGTTGCGCCAAGACAAAACTTGTATTATGCAGAAAATGTTGCGATACTGTAGTATCCATATACGTCCTATCATCAAAGATAGCTTCTAAGAAGGAATAGCTTCATCAGGACCCTAGGATCATTTAATATGAAGCCAGCAAGTTGAAAGCCATCTTTGGCAATCAATGCTATAGGCACAATGTCTAGGCTTTTTCTGGGCTATATATGTGCACATGTGACAGGATCCTTTTATATATTTTTACCAGAAGATCCACTTTAGAAGGCATACGGTAGAATGAAATTATAGCCAGCAGTTTGAAAAGGCATTTACTGTGCTATTTATCATAGGAGGAATGCTGCAATAGTAGTGCAAAATTACATTTTTAATAAATGGAAACCATACAATTGACTTTTTAAGCCAGTTTTCTTTAATAAATATTGGAGAATCGCTCGAAACTATAATTGCTTGTGTTTTGCTTTGATAAATATGGCACTTAGCGATTGGACTCCAATTACTGAACACATCCCCTGTTACTTACTGGCTCTACGCAGATCTATCAGCCATTTTCCAATGGGTAAAGGTTATTAACTAGAAACCTGCACAATTCCCCTGAAGCACTGTTGATATTTTTCTGGTTTTGGACATTTTTTTCTCAGTATTGAAGGCCAGGTAGCTTTTTTTTGTTTCTGAATAGAAAACTAAAATGGTTAGTGCTCAGCTGTAAGTGGATTTTAACAGGCATGGGTTTATTTTTGTGTTAAAAAAGTGATTTTAAAACAAAATAGTTTATTGTCCTGGGCCAAAGAAAAATGCATATTAAAGTACTTTATGAGTGATTTAACATGCATTCTTTAAACTGCGGTCCAATGATTCATGCCAGTATCCGAAAAAGATATGAAAGATAATTCCTTTTATTGCCAATAGACCATAGTTAGCACAAGGGCCACCAACAAATAAAGCATTAATTCTCCTCCCCATATGTCTTGCACTTTTTATGATCTAACCACTTGGATGAGTAGTTTTTAGAATGATAAATTTGGCAGCAAATGAACCACAATAAGGTTTATCCACAAAAGCAGGAGTTTGCAGGAAAGATGCAACTTCTAAATTATGGAGAGCCATCCCAATGTATGTCTCCTGCGTGACGAGCTTGGTTTGCTCTGTATAATACATAGCTAAATCAGTCAAGTTGCTGATGAAACCATACATTATGCAGGGCCAGCACACTTTCTTGAAAGATAATCTTCTCGGGGTTTATGATACATGATGACGTTCAGAGTTCAACTTGCAATTATCTTGATATATCACCAGCAATCTACTACTGTAGCAAAGTAACTCCAATGGAAAAAAGGAGTGCCATACTTTTAGATCTATTCACATTAAAGTCTGTGGACCTCATTCACCCTACAGATGTTTTAAAAATAGCTCTAATAAATACAACCCAGCAGATGAATATAAGTATTTTATTGTAGGCTGTGTATTAAAATGATATCACTATATAGGCCTACATCACAAAACAAACCTGAGTCTCACTTATTTTTGAGATACAATTTCATTTTATACTGCCAAACATTGGGTACTTGTGATGATGAGGCCTAACAATTATTATTTTCATTTTGCAAGCTGGGAAACAGAAATAGCAGCAATATATAATCTCAACAAATTGTCCAAATAGTATACTATTACACATCAAAAGCTTCCTTGAGACAAAATTAGATTAAAGGTATTAGGTACACCATACTTATCTGAGATCCATCATGGAACCATAAGCAGGATGTAGCTATTTTTAAGGGTAAATATGAAAAATATAGCCAGAAAACGCACAGGATAGTGGATGAGTGGGTGGTGTACTTCTTACAATAAGTGACCACATGATGAACCGCTTATTTCTCAGCCCTTATTGCATCACACATTTCCACTGGGTTTGTAAGTAGTGAAGGAAAAGAGACGTGTATTTTACGATAGGATATACAATGTGTTTTGTTGAAGAAGTCCAACAATGAAAGGGTTTGGAAATAGATTAATTTACAAAGGAATCTAGTTTCTTTACTAGCATACCTGGGAACTTCAAAGGATAGGCTACCTGATGAGCTACTTTTTCTGGGGAAGTGGCTTAGAATAGAGGCACCGCTAGCTGTGTATGGGATGTGGGTAACTGCACACAGGGGTTGGACTAGCCCAGGGGTAGGCAATCTTCAGCTCTCCTGATGTTGTGGACTACATCTCCCATAATGCTCTTACAGTCATAATGCTGGCAAAGCATCAAGGGAAATGTAGTTCACAACATCTGGAGAGCCGAAGATTGCCTACTCCTGGACTAGTCCAAACAACCTTTAATGAATGAGGAGTAGGAGAGGGAATTAGGCATGGCCAAACACTGCTCTACTGCCCAGAGAGAGAAAGACACTGACCAGGAAAACAGAGGAAGCAGTGCTTAACCCATGGAGTTTCCAGGTATGCTCACTAGACATACTTAAGCATTTAGATGTTATAATTTTTGAATTTCTTTACATACATATGTCTTTTCAACTTCAGGCACAAGGAAAATCAGTAGTAAATGTGCATATTTGAATTAAAAAAATCTACTTTTTAAATTAAACAAGCCTAGTGCTGCATGAAGTAGAGTCATGTCTCATGTGTTTTGGTGTTTGATGAACACGTTTTTGGGACTGTCTATCTGATACAGCAACTTTTGGGACACTCTTTTTGGGCATTAGTGACACATGTAATTTATGTGTGCTTAATTCTGGCCAATGTAGCTTTCTCCCTCTGAATGGTTTATTGTAGCAATTGCTAGGGATCATTGAAACTTAATGGTTCATTGTAGAAATGTTTGGGTACCATTGTTATATTTTGGAAATTGTGTGCAATGTTTCTATGTAGTGTTCTTTATTTCACTTATAGGTGTGACACAGCTTAATATAAGATACTATGTGTGTGTGTGTGTCTGTGTTGTTCATGAATACAAACTTTTTGATTATTAATATCTCTGGTGTGCTATTCAAGTGATCTTCTGTCTCTCATTTTTCCTTTTTTGTTTTGGATTTGGATTCCTAGAACCCTTGTCAAGATTTGAATTAAATGTTGTCAAGCAATTAAAAATAATTTTATGTTATAAATATGATGCGTCCTCTCTGGGAGACTCTCTTTCTGGGTCCCTACACAATGAAAAATATAAGAATGCTGAAAAATTAGTTTAATTCTTTACATAATCTCTTCCACATAATGCATGTGGGTTTCCAATAGTAAATTGTATGTGCAATAATGTAGAAAGACATTGTATTGTTCATTTAAGCACACTAGCTTTTAATCTCATATAATAGGTAAATTGACCCCACTTAACATCTGTAATTAAATTAGTGAAGATCTTGCCTTTTTTATTGACATATAAATATCTTAAAACACTTGTTTAGGTGTTGGACAACTTTCATCTAAAATAGAAAAGGTAGCATTGAAGTGGATAAAGTGTCCCTGGATACAAGACCATTTTAATCAAATTACATCTACCAGATAAAAAAGATACCACATTTTTTGTTGGCATTCGATTGTCTAATAGAAGGTCATTAGAGGTCTTGAAATGGTGTTCAGGTTAAATAAGGATATTTAAATCTAAATAGTTATTATAACAATGATGTGTTCATTGGAAGATAAACATTGCTCTCCTTCCCAAAGGACACATTCATTGTGCAACATTTGTTTAATGGTTCAATAAAAACAGGCCAGCCTAGGACCCCTCTGAAGGCATAAAAAGAAGGAAATTAATATTCTTGACGGTTACAGAAACCTGTTTTTGATTATAGAGTGTGCAAAATTGAACAAATTGCAACACTGTTTGATGCAAGTCAAACATGTTGCACTTATGATCACCCTTACCTTAAGGGCATTGAAGAAAGTTATATGTTCAAAGTACTAGGTAAAGAATTGGGCAGAATCATTAAGAGTTAGTCTTACCTGTGAGACTAAAGGTAAACATAGAAACACAGAAATTGAAGGCAGATAAGAACCATTCGGCCCGTCCAGTCTGCCCATACATACATTGAATATGTTTCAATGATCATGTAATTCATTAGATTTTTGTTACTAGGTTTCTTTAGTCAAAGAAAATATTCATTATTATGTGTATGTATGTACAGTATCTAAAACTAATATGGGATTTTTTTATGTTTATTGAAGGTCATAAGTGGGTTCTTAAAGAGTTTTAAATGTATGAACCTTGCACTTGCACCTTATTATATAAGCAGGCATTTTAGGGGTAAGTGCATGTATATTTAAGTGTGTCATCATTTGCTCATAGGGACCTACCCTTCGCGCTCATGAGATGCGACTTTTAAGTCCTATGATGCATTCATGCTTAGATCTTGTCTTTTTTTTTTATCCTTTGTTTTTTTTATCTACGTCAAGTATGTTGTTCTGCTGACACCATAAAAAAGAGCTCTTGATGCTCCACTTATAACAAATATACATATTATTTGGAGCCATTCATTTGCGTTTAACCAATCTCTACGCCTGGCTTTCGTTTTTTATTTACAGTATTATCACTATTGATAGATCACAACTGAAGCATTTTTCTATGATATTTTTTCACAAGTGCTTATTTCATTTACTAAACGCCAATGGACGTTTCACGAGTTTGAGTGTTTCCTTACTCTCTTTTCTGTAAAGAGTAAAGGTCATACATTTTAAAAGATGGAGATCTCCTGATCTGTATACCTTGCAGATGTTCAATTACTGGGTTGTTGTGGGAGGAGTGAGTGATATTACTGGGACTAAACCCTTCCATATTGATGTCATGTGGGTAGAATGAGAAGCATATTGATTAGCAACTGTTAGGTTGAATGTTGTCTAATTCTCTGCCTCTTGTTGTACTTCTGACATGTTTTATTCATTTTTGGTTTATTACGGAAGCTGCTCCTTAAGTGGGATCTGCAAAGAAAGTGCCATTTTACATCCCTTGTGCTCTGCTCACTCATACTTATCAAAATCACATATATCTTCCTAGGGCCGGCCTTTTGGGTGTGCGACCTGTGCGGCCGCAAGGGGCGCCATGGCAAAAGGGGCGCCTGGCCGGGACTTAAATTAAAACATCGGGTTTTTTTGTTTAGTTTTTTACTTTATTTAACATCCTCCATGTTAAATAAAGGTTTTTTTTACTTTATTTAACATAGAGGATGTTAAATAAAGTTAAAACAAAAAAAATCAATGTTTTAATTTAAGTCCCGGGCAGGGGCGCCGAGTGGTCGCTCGTGAAGTTTTCAGCAACCGCTCGGGGCTCCTCACTTTCCGTGACTCCATCGCAGTGCCAGCGTTTCATGCTGAGCACCGAAATATGATGTCATATTCCGGAGCTCAGCTGTCAAGCGTGCACCGTGGCAGAGCAGGAAGACGGACGCCTCCTGCTCCCACCGCAGGACTCAACAAGGTAAGTGAGGGAAGTAGGGAGAGGGGGGGAGGGGAAGGCAGCGAGAAGGGGCAGAGGGGGGCAGTGAGAAAGGGCAGAGGGGGGGCAGTGAAAAGGGGCAGAGGGGGCAGTGAGAAGGGGTGTGAGAAGGGGGCAGAGGGGGGCGTGAGAAGGGGCAGGGGGGCAGTGAGAAGGGGCAGGGGGTGTGTGAAAGGGGGGTGTGAGGGGGGCAGTGAGATGGGGCAGAGGGGGGCAATGAGAAGGGGCAGAGGTGGTAGATAGTGAGAAGGGGCAGAGGTGGGAAAGGCAGTGAGAAGGGGCAGAGGTGGTAGATAGTGAGAAGGGGCAGAGTGGGGAAAGGCAGTGAGAAGGGGCAGAGGTGGTAGATAGTGATAAAGGGGGAGAGGGGATAGATAGTGAGAAAGGCGAGTTTTGTGACAAGATTTTTTTTCTTTTCTTTTTTTGGGATGGGGAGGCGCCAGAGGAGTAGTCCGCACAGGGCGCCAGAAGCTGTATCTTCCAGTATCAGTTAGAGGGTCACTCACATGCGTCCCTGGTTGTCTAATACAATGGTCACTGTGGCCGTTACAGAGTTTCCAATAATGCATTTTCCTACATCTGTATTAATAAAACTATTATATGAGTAGCAAGGCCACACTTTCAAATTAATGTTTGTCGTGTCCACCACTGTCCACCATTACATTATGACCACATTGAGCTACCCCAAGTAAAAAAAGTACTTGATAAAATATATTCAGAAAAGTCTGGATTCTGCGAGTTAAAGCAAGTTGCTGCAAGTTCAGCTACTCATTTAAAAAACATGTACAGGACTTAGCATAGCCTATGGTGGAAATGCACCCTGGATAGATTTCCCCATTGGGAAAGGTCAAGTAAGCCTTTCAATCTCGTTAGCAAATAGCCTGAGATGAAATTTTGTATTTTGGGATTAGTTTTGAACTAGCACTGCTATAGGTGAATGGACAACGGTATGCTAATTATTGCTTGGAGATAGATGTAATACAATCAGAGATTTCTTTTTTTTAAATGTGATGTGAGCTTTAACAGCCCCGAAGTGTTATTGTATCCATTACCATTGGTTTCTAAATTGCCATTCATATGGTTAATGTTCGTAACATTCCAGGTTTCTATGAACAAAACTACCAGCATAAACCTAGAGGGACACTGATTTTTAAAATCTCCCATATCCTGTTAAGCTCTTTAGTTCCCGGGGTCACACATTTAGTATTTTTTTCCAGGTTCATTCTGCTGTTATAGAAGCCCATCAATTCCAAACCGAGAGGTTTGTGTATTTGAAATCCCTGCTTGTTCCTAGGTTTATGATTTTTCAAGGAAGCCTTTGAAGTTGAAACATATTTATCAGAAACGTTCTCCGTAATAAGAACAAGGGGAGATCAGAAAAGGCTCAGATCTTTCTCCCCTAAGTGTGTGGTTAAGAATAGAACTGAACTTGGTATTTGCAATGAGGGCTATGGATTTATTTTGTGACAATAAATCTATATAACAATTTCCATTGCGTTTTTCTTACGCAGTTACTGTAAAACCTTGTGCATTATATGCAGCTGTATATGATATGCACAGTTTATTTAGGTTAAAAAAAATTAGGAAAAAATGATTAAATGATGCTCAATTGGTACTAAGGGGGCATAAGTGTGTCCCCCACACCATTACACCACCGCCACCACCACCAGCCGTAACCGTTGATACAAGGCAGGATGGATCCATGCTTTAATGTTGTTTAGGCCAAAATCTGACCCTGCCATCTGAATGTCGCAGCTGGAATCGAGACTCATCAGACCAGGCAATGTTTTTCCAGTCTTCCATTGTCCAATTTTGGTGAGTCTGTGCAAATTGTAGCCTCAGTTTCCTGTTCTTAGCTGACACCCGGTGTGGTCTTCGGCTGCTGTAGCCCATCTGCCATGTGATTGGCTGAGTAGCTATTTGTGTTATCAAGCAATTGAAAAGGTGTACAGGGCCGGCCCGACAATGGAGCCGAGTGGGGCAACCCCTCCAGGCGGCACTTTTGAAGGGACGGCACTTCGCCGCCCCAAGCCAAAAGAGAGAGAAAGGGGCACCGAGTGGTCAGTACCGGCTCGGCGCTCCTCTCTCCTCTGCGGCGAGTCTCCCTGTTCGGTCTCGGTGCCGGCTTGTAATGCTGAGTGCCGGAAGATTTCCGGCGCTCAGCATTACAAGCCGGCACCGAGACCGAACAGGGAGACTCGCCGCAGTACTGCTGAAAGGTAAGTACAAGGGGGGGGGAGGAGTAGTAGATAAGGGGGGGGCATTTTAAAATTCGCCCCAGGCGGCATTTTGCCTTGGGCCGGTGCTGAAGGTGTACCTAATAAAGTGGCCAGTGAGTGTATATTATATATATTTTTGATCAGCTTGTGGTACCATGAGGGCTATCAATTAAATACCCCCCCCGTCTATGTTGTGAATTCATATTTGAATCTGGTATGAGAGAAGCAATTGCTTTATGTTGTCTGGTTTTATTAGAGGTCTAGTCAGTAAAGACTGCCTTGGGGCAGGTATTGAAATGGAACGAGAATGACTGACATTTAGACAGATACATTAACAAATAGGTTTTAAGTAATGTCCTCACAAAATACAAATATAGTCTTTCTGCTACATTAATTTACAACCCACAGTGAGAATTACCAGTGTATATATCATCCCGTGACAATAATTAATAGGTGGAAATTAGGAAGTGAACATTCAAATAGAAAGAAAGGGTGCCTCCCACCAGTCACATGAGGTGCGCTGCCCGACCTGTCATCAGGGACGTCCACCATCCAGTGTCCTATGCCACTCGATGGATCGTACAGTAGCCGCTTCTTCCAACGTGTCCCACTGATGTCCTGCTTCTCCTTTGGATTCTTCAAACTACAGTGGCTAGCTGTAGCCTTGTGCGCAGCCACGCCACAGACAAGATGGCAATAGGCATGGGTCCAGAACAAGATGATGTCAGCCCTTTTGAATTTTGGCTCCTTAGCCCTATATAAACCTCAGAAACCCATTTTACCTTGCTCTTTGATGGTTTTATCTGTACTTGCCATCAGGCCCAGACTGGCCATCGGGCACACCGGGCATTTGCCCGGTGGGCCGGGCCGCGGCAGGGCTGGATTGACTTAGGGACTGATGGAGCTGCAGCTCCAGGCCCCTACCTTAAAATAGGCCCAGTCAGAACCGGACAGACTGGGCCTATGCGGCCTCTACGGACGCATTAATGCAGAGCATAAGGGGCACCTGCCCCTTAAGCCTGCCGCAACTGCGACTGGGTCCCCACTCTAAGGGGCCGGGAAGCCCCCACCAGGGCCGGCCTTACAGGTGTGCAGCCGCACAGGGTTTAAATTAAAACATCCGGGGTTGTTTTTGTTGTTGTTGTTTGTTTTTTTTTTACTTTATTTAACATCCTCATTTGTTAAATAAAGTTTTTCTTAACTTTATTTAACATGGAGTATGTTAAATAAAGTTAACCCCCCCAATGTTTTAATTTAAGCCCTGTGCGGCCGCAGACCCCTAAGGCCGGCCCTGGTGGGGGCTTCCCGGCCCCTTAGAGTGGTGGACCCATTCGCAGTTGCGGCGGGCTTAAGGGGCCCTGCGTCAATGCGGCCGTCCAGGCCCCTACCTTAAAATAGGCCCAGTCAGGACCGGACTGACTGGGCCTATTTTAAGGTAGGGGCCTGGAGCTGCAGCTCCATCAGCCCCTAAGTCAATCCGGCCCTGCCGCGGGCCAGGTCGCAGTTGCTGCTTGCTCCGGCAACAAGGTAAGTAGGGTGAGGGAGGGGGGTGCAGTGAGAAGGGGCAGAGGGGGGTTAGATAGTGAGAAATGGGGAGAGGGGGTACATAGTGAAAAGGGGGAACATAGTGAGAGGGGGTAGTGTGAATGCGTATGAGAATGAATGAATACATGTGTGGATGAATTGTGTGAATGCGTATGACAATTAATGAATTCATGTGTGGATGAATTGCTTGAATGATTTGTGAGACTGCATTAATGAATGTGTTAATGATTTGTGTGAATGAGTGAGTAAATGCAAAGATGGTACATGAACGGTGGGTTTTAACAATAAATAAATAAATAAAAACGGGCTGCTCAGGCTTAAATGCCCGGGCCTATTTTTTGTCCCAGTCCGGGCCTGCTTGCCATAGTGTATCCTGTCATATCATGTCACTTACTGTTTATCATATCATTTACTGTTGATCCTGTGTTTGACCTAGCTTGATCTCAGCTATTCTTGTGACAGAGTGTGTGACGGAACTGGGGCCCCTGGAGAGGACTGAAAGCAAGCCTGCTACCCACAGATTATGAACCTTGTCTCCCTGACCTGGTGAGTGGGACTGTTGTCCTAGCCTGAGACCGAGTTCCCCAGCCCTGGAGAATGGGACTACAGTCTTCAAGTGCACTCCAGTACTGGTTAGTGAGACAGGTGCCTCTTGCCAGCACCCCTGCATCCACAACTCTAGGAGCGATGGAGCTGTGCTCTCCGACTGAGCTGGTTGTAGACCCGGTTGAGGTCTGGCCCCAATTCAGACTTCTTTTTAAAGGGGAGACGGAACTACATTGCTGGGCCAGACACAGCCCCCCTGACTTGCCCACATTTAATCTGGGCATCTGAACCATGGTTCCTCCTGTGGGGAAATATGGGGGATCACTTGTCAACTTGTCAATACAGGTTAAAGTGTACACAGACTGCTCTCACCATGCAAGGCCCTTCGTTGTTACCTTGCACCTTAAGTTATTTAGTTTTTAAATTGCTCTAGGTAAATCTTGTGTGATGTAATTCAATTATGTACTGATGTGATTGAGCCCTTGTTTAAAAACTGGTTGTTGTCTTGATGTTTCTGTGTATAAATATGGTGTATTCTGTTCAATAAAATGTTCTTTCTTGTCATACTCAATTGAAGGTAGTTGTATCTACTTTGTTGGTACACATGGCAGGGTTCCAAGGTGTGCATGCTGATTTGTGCTGGAAATTATTTTGGGGACAACAGGAGGATACATCTGGGTGATATCTGGGAGTGACTACAGCTCTCTTGGTGAACCCGTTACAAATCTGTTTTCTGGCTTCTTGACTATCCTGTGTGTGCACCCTTACAGTTTGTCTCTGGTCTAGGGGGATCATCTGAAAGTGCCACGGTGACTCAAACAGAAAGGGCATAACCTGGGGAAGAACTCTTCTGAAGCTGATTTTCTCCTGTGGGGGAAAAGTGTCCAACCCTGCACCAGTATCTACTCTGGTATGCTGAGCGTTACAATATATAGTAGCATAAAGGTCAAATCAAATATATGTTTGCCTTGTAATCCTATGTGTGTTCATATATTTACTAACATATGATTAACAATGTAAGTGGAAATGCTTTCAGCTAAGACCACTTTGTTTTCAATACCACTGTTCCTTCCTAAATTATCTAAAAAAAAAAAAAAGTTAAAGAAGCCTATAAGGACTTTATCTCTTTAATAATTGAATCTTTATACAATGTGAATTATTGCAACTTTTCCAATATGACTAACTGATATTTGTGCTCCTTCTGTGGGGACAACAAAGTCCATATGAAAAGATATTTTGAAGTAAAATGTGCAATTAAAGCAAAATACAATTAAATAACTATTTAAGTTATAGTACAATTGCACTATTTTTGCCACCATAGTAAACTTGCTCTGCGCTGCTCGTCTTTAAAATGCAGCTTGTTGGCATATAAAGTTATAACTTGGGGCTCCAGGGAGCAATGCAGCAGGAGGTGGATGAAGCAAGGGTCAGGCCAAAGGTGGCGTGCAGCCAAAATCTGCCAACGCCTATTGTGTTACTGGACAAATACAGTAATAAACCAATATAACAATTCCTTGATTGCGCTAGACACAACTGATTAACCTTCTATATTTATCCCACAGATATGATTGAATAATGAAATCAAAGACACTCACAATTGATGTTATATTGTAAGTAATTGCATTACCAAATGGTAAACATCAATGGCTGTGACATTTTGTTTGCAGTCCCCAGTGTACCAGAATAAGACATTTGACTGTGTTATTGCAATGTTCACATTTTTCATCTATACATTTTACCTGTTTTCATGTTGTGCTGACATTTCATGTTTTAAGGACTTTTAAAATGAGGTCTCCTTATATGGTTATTTGTAATTGTTTTCATTGTTTGAATAAAATGATCACTAGAGACATGGTGACATCTGTATCTGAACAACTAATAAGGTCTTATTGACCTTAGAGAGGGTTTCGTTTGCAAGAGTCTGTTATAATTAACAGATTCCAAATTACAATGCATTTTAGTGTAATAGATTCTGATTGTATTGTAAGATTTTGATCATATCATATGACAAAGTAGTTTCCTTACCGGTTACTGGTCAGATCTCAAACAATTGTGTTTACCACTGGGGACAGCAAGTTCAGAAGGATATGGATATCAATGCAAGAGTCCAGGGAAGACTTACTAAAATGGTCAGAGCCGGCCTTAGGTGTTCTGGCGCCCTGTGAGGACTACTCCTCTGGCGCCCCCCCCATCCCAAAAAAAGAAAGGAATAAAAACTTGTAACAAAACTTGTAACAAAACCCCAATCACTATATACAACGCCAAACATTGATGTGGTGTAGGCCTACCACTTCATTGTCTGGCTTAGTAGTAGGGATGCACCGAAACGAATTCTGGACTGAAACCAAAAGTGCAGCATTTACCTGGCCAAAACCGAATATGACCCCCCCACACCATAAAAAAATCTAACACTTTTACTTAAAGTAACTAACACACCAAAATAGGACAAAACAATTAAATAACAATATTATATATATATATATATATATATATATAATTAACAGCAATCACATTCCTATCATGCCCAGGCATACCCAGATTCCAGGATGTACTCGCAGACTTGGCATGATAGGAGTATGATTGCCCTATTTATCCCTTCTCACTCCCTTCTGCCCTATCTACCCTTTCTCACTCCCTTCTCCCTATCTACCCCCTTTCCCCTGTCTCACTCCCTTCTCCCTATCTACCCCCTCCTAACTATCTACCCTTTCCCTCTTTGAAGTTCACTTACCTTTCACATATACCAATCCACACACATACCAATCCACACGCATATCAATCCACACGCATACCAATCCACACGCATACCAATCCACACGCATACCAATCCACACGCATACACTAATCCACACGCATACACTAATCCACACATATACACTAATCCACACGCATACCAATCCACACATGTATACCAATCCACACATATACACTAATCCACACATATATACCAATCCACACATATACACTAATCCACACATATACCAATCCACTCTCACTGTCACACTCACTCTCACTGAATGCTTTCCTACCTTTCCTCTTTTCTCCTTACAGCTCCTTTTCCTTCTCTTCGCTCCTCTTCTTCAGTTCTTCTGTCTTCTTCCGGGTCAGAGGGCACGGACAGCGGTGGGCGCGGCTTCAGTGTTGTGCGCCGGGATCTCACAACAAACCCCGGCGCACAGCAGCTGTTGCCGCGCGGATCACAAGGGAGCGGTATCGGAGGTCTTTAACAGACCTCCGGCTCCCTTGAGTGATTTTAAGCTTGGTTCAAGGGAGATCCTTGAACCGGCTTAAAATCTCTCAAGGGAGCCGGAGGTCTGTTAAAGACCTCCGACACCGCTCCCTTGCGAGCCTGCTCCTCCAGCGGCGGACATTACTGTCCGTCTCTGGAGGGGTGCCGGGTACCCCCCTGATGAGCGGCACCCGGTGCTGACCGCCCCCCCCCCCCGCTAGGTACGCTACTGGCGGCAGCGGACCCCGCGGCGGCGCCCCCTCGAGTGTGGCGCCCTGTGCGGTCGCACAGGTCGCACACCCCAAAGGCCGGCCCTGAAAATGGTGAACGGTTTACATGAGAAGATATGATCATGGAAGGACAGCTAGGAATAAAAGTGAAATGAATGGAACATGACAGAATCAAAATACAAAAAGGAAAATATATTTTACTTCCATTTTGTATTTTGCTAGGACAGGAGGTCATAGTAAAATACAACAGAGATTGATGGATAGGTGAGATAACCTTCCAGCAGAACGGGATAAAGGTTAATAGAGTGCAAGAAAATCAGCTTTGATGGTATAGGTATAAGGCTATCCTGAACAATTACACAGACGTCTGAGGTTTTGGAGTGATAAAAAAAATGAGTAGACTAGATAGGCCAAATGTTCCTTAAATGTCAAGTTCTGTTTTTGTATGTCTCTATGGCGTCTACAGTCCTTTTCAGATTCAGACTTATTTTGCCTTATTAACAAAACATATGTTTTTTAAAATGAATTGCTTTGCAGTGTCTCTTGTTATAGTGGATGGAAACACTTGTTTAAGGTAAAGTGCGTTTCCTACAATAAGATAGGTGTCTGCACCCAGTCAAAAGTCACAATGAACTTTACACATAACGATTTTAGAACTAAGCCGACTTGTCATGATAAAAACATAAACAAAATAGCGGCATTGCAGTGACCCTCACTGATCCTCCAATTGGGGCAGACAACGTCACTGCAACCGCTGCCATATTGCCCTTAGTTCACGTGAGGGCAAAATGACTGCTCTCGTGGTGACATCCTTTCCTCTGATTGGAGGATCGCACTTCTGGAGGATCGCACTTCTGCGCTGCCATTTGGTGGAAGTTGCCAGGGTATATCCGCAAAAGACGTGGACAAAGAAAGAAGATTTAGGATTGAAGATTGAAGGGAGAAGAGTGAAGAGAAGGGAGACGATGCAGAAGAAGATGCGGAAGCCGAAGTGGTCGACAGAAGTGGTCGGCAGAGAAGGTAGGGACATCTTTAAAGACCGTGAGAGAGACAGCAAATGAGAATGAGAGTGTGAGAGAGTGAATATGGGCATCAGGCAATTAATTTTGTTCCTGAATTAAAAATGCCCCCAAATTATCAGCGGAACTCAATGAGCAGGAAAAGAAAAGCCTTGCTCGAAAACAAATGATCCAAAAACAAAAAATTGCACATATCTAATGTTTATGTCTACCACTTCTTATTGGAGGCTGTTCCATTTATCTTCCACCCTCTCTGTAAAGTAAAACTTCCTCACATTACATCTTAACCTTTGACCATCTAGTTTTAGATTTTGACCTTTTGTTCTAACATTTCTCCTGCGTTGAAATACACTTTTTTCCTTTACTTTGTTAAAGTATTTGAATTTCTTTCCTCTAATCTATACATTTTGACAGTGGCATAACTACAGGAACTTTGGACAGAAAAAAACAAAGCAGGGATGGCCATAATGCACAGAAACATGTTTGCGCTGATATGCTGTGTTTGGTTTTCACCAAACACCTAATAACAACTGTCAAGCACAGTCGTGGAGGGGGGATAATTTAAGCTGTGGTGGAGGGAGGGAATTGGGTTATGCAACAGGACCACGATCCCAAGCACACCACCAAATCTGGAATGGCTGAAAAGGAAAATAATCAATGTGTGGCAATGGCCCAGTCACTCCGGATCTCAACCCGCTAGAAATGCTGTGGCGTGACCTTAAGAGAGCTGTGCAGAAAGAAATGCTTGCAAACCTCAATGAACCGAAGCAATGTTGTAAAGAATAGTGGGACAACATTCTCCCACAGGGATGTGAGAGACTGATAAAGTAATGCAGAAAATTATTACTTCAAGCTATTGCTGCTAAATGTGGTTTAACAAGCTATTTAATCATAAGATGTACTTAGTTTCCCGCACATGGCTTCTCCATGTTGGCCTTATTTTTGTTGAATAAATCATGATACAGTGTAATATGTTATGTGTTGTCCATCTGAGGTTGTATTTACCTAATTTTTAGACCTGCAAAGGAACAGATGGTTATTAGTATGTCCTGATTTGTTAAAACCCCCAAATCAAAGAGGTTGTACTCTTCAGTTACTAGTAATAAAAAGAGACTGATTTTTCAAGCTACTGTTGATTCCGGTATGCATTATTAAAGGGCTTTCAGTGCCAAAAGCATCCAATAATTACATACCTACATAATATATAGTCATGCGGTCCTTATACACAAATCATTATCCAGGATTTGACAGTGTTCCTATGTTCAGGTTGTAAATTATATACAATATTCAAAAATAAATTGTGAATTTTTACAGTAAATCAAAAACAAGTGGTGAGAATATACTAACAATGTACTAGCATGCTAGCATCACAGTGAAGAAAACAAAATACATGCAAAATGCAAAGATTCATAAAGCACGTGGCTTTCCAAATCCAAATACTGTAAAAAGTACAACCTGGGGCTCTATATCTGTCCATATCAAGAATGGGGGCCATAGCTCCACAACTATTGAGACTATTTACTGCATACCCTTTAATGCTGAGAAAGCATTTGATCGAGTTAACTGGAGATAGCTAGAGGCAGTATTAGTAAGTTTTGGCATTAAGGGTGCATTTAAAGATTATGGTATGATTTTATACTCCAACCCAATGACTAAGGTGGTTGGATATATGCTGGATTATGATTGGTTCGTCATTAACAATGGAACGCGCCAAGACTGCCCATTATCTCAGGATGTATTTATGTCCTTTTCTTGTCAGTGAACCTCTCTCTCCACCATCCTCTGAGCTATTTACGTGCCTAAGGATCAAAAATTGTATTAATCAAAATAACGGTGGGGTTATTGAACATTGGCTGACTTTACATAAAAGATATAAACAATAATGATGAGAGGGAACATTGGCGTCAGACCTTCCAATTGCCGAAAAAAATTATTAGAGCTTCACATTAAAATCATCTATCGATGGTATCTAGTTCCAAGCAGACTTAACAAGATCAGCCATTTAAATTTGGAAAGGTGCTGCAGATGCCCTGACTGTATTAGAGCATTTGATCATATATGGTGGGACTGTTCCCAATGACTTAACCTCAAAAAAAACATCTTGCATTTACTCATTTCATTGTTCTAATTCCAGGGGTAATCAGACCCACAGAATGTTCTTGTTTCATCTGGGATTAAAGAAGTTCCAGCTAACTCAGAGGATCCTGATTATTAGACTTGTGCATTCGTCTTCGGGCGAACATGAAAACGAGCACGAAGAGGCCGTTTTTTTGTTCGTTCCGAAGGAACGTAGAACAGAATACAGTGCCGGCAAACCGTAGGCGAAGACGAAGACTCACAATCACGAAGAATCGAAGATTCTTCGTGATCGTCTTCGTTTTTGCCGCGCAACCGCCAAAATTTCAAACAGGAGTGAGCTGATCCTCGTCTGTCCAATCAGCTCACTCTTGTGACGTAACGCTAAGGGTCTCGTCCAATGCCTGTGCTGCTGTTTTTTGAATTCTGAAGGCGCCTTTATAAGACCAGAGCTTGCCTGAGAGATCCATTCATTTTTCGCTGTGACTGCTTTGGCAACACTGCTGTGCTGCATCCGAGCGTTACAGAGAGAGATTGTTCTGTTCTGTGTGAGACTGGTAAGCCTTTCTCACAGTGTACTTCATCCTCACTTCAGTGCTACTTAATATAATTAATTTAATAATAATAATTTGATTAATTTAATTTTTTTAAAATTAATTTGTCATCAACTTTAGTGTAAGTGCTGTTGAGTTGACAGTGCACCCAGTGCCTCAGTGGCACTGGGGTGCCCTTGCCCTGGGCTGGCACTAGTGCCTATTGCCTGTCCTGCTTAAATAAATTAAATAGAATTTATAAATTACAATTTAATAGAATCTATAATTTAATAGTTCATTATAATATATATATATATATATTTGTCAGTCATATATATATATATACTATAGTATACTAGTGTAGAGTGTACTGTAGACATTCATCTACTAGTGTCTAATTTAAAATCAGTAATATTAATTAATATAATTAATAATTGAATTCATTATAAAATATATATATTTGTCAGTTATAGTTAGTAATAGTATACTAGTGTAGAGTGTACTGTAGACATTCAGAACATCTACTAGTGTCTAATCTAAAATCAGTAATATCAATAATTCTCTAATTCTTTCTTATCTTAATAGTTAATTAAATTAGCTATAAATAAAAGTAATAATATTAATTAATTACTACTAGCGTATAGTTCAGCTAATCTTATTAGTACTGGTGCTGCAGCTCTATAGTTTGTGCTTTGTTTTAGCAACAGTAAGAGACCAAGTCAATTTTTCTTAATTAATCTTTCATTTTATTTCATTTGTTTTGCTCACCTCAGTCCATCAGTGAAGTGAACTTGTTGGGCTAGTGAGTGCAGCCGCATAAGTGCTGTGTTTTTTTTTGATCAGCAAGCAGTGACGTTAACTGTTTTGCAAAGATTTTCTCATTTATTTTACATTTTATTTCAATTTTATTAAAAGTACCCTTAGTGTTTTGCTCACCTCAGTCCATCAGTGAAGTGAACTTGTTGGGCTAGTGAGTGCAGCAAGCAGTGAAGATAACTGTTTTGCTGTGACATTTTATTTTATTTCTAATTCTTTTCAAGAAAAATTGACTGTGACGAGCTGTACTAAGCAAAGCTTCAAGCTACTAGCTGTAGTACTAAAATAATTCTAATCTTCTTTAATCTTAATCTATAATATATTATAAATAATAATATTCTAATTCATAATCTATAATATAAGTAATTCTAATTCTAAATTCTAATTCATAATCTATATTCTTCTATCTATAATACATAATATATAAGTAAATTAGTTCTAATCTATTAATATTATATAACTTAATATTAATTAATAAATCATATACTGAATCTGATTTAACCTCACTTTAGCTTAGTGGGTTTGAGAGCGTCTGCCTAGAGGTAGACTTATAGTAAGGAAATATAGCTTTAGGCTAGCATAGTAGTAGGCTAAGCTCTTAGGCCCGTGTAAATTCAAATTAAAAATAAAATACTGCTAGTTATTAAATAGTTAATCTTGAGTTAATAATTTAAATAACTTTAGGATTTTGGCAGATTGCACACAGCACAGTGCAGTAGTGCATAGTTTTACTTTTTAAGCAGTAGCACTGAAGAGAACTTCCTCTAATTTTTTTGTCTTTAATTCGTTTTTCCTTTTTTTTATTTTTATTTTTTTATTTTTTTTTTATAGTTTTTTAAACACTACACTACACTACACTACACTACACTACACACACAACACAAAATTTGAAATGGATCCTCCTTTTGGGACTAAGGAGGGACAAGCTCCATCTACCACCACCACCACCAGCACCACCACCAGCACCACCACCAGTTCTAAGATGCAGCCTTTGCGTCAGTCTAGTCGGCCAAGTAGGCCAAGCTCTCGCTTATCATTTGGGGAAGCATTGCTTGAAGGATCATCAAGTAAAGGAAAGGCACCAAAAGCAGGCAGTAGTAGTGCGGCTAGGCCCACAAGCTCTATGGTTTTTTACGGAAAGCCTAAAGCACCAGAAGCACGTTCAAAGTTAAAGGGTAGCACAAGTAGTACCAGCCCAGTGACTAAAAAGAAGTGCCTTTTGCCCCAAGCAGCATCTTCCCCATCCACCAGCAGCATGCAAGGTACCAAGCAGAGCCAAATTAGCAGCAAGACTCAGAGGGGTCCCAAACCAAAGCGATCTCATTCCTTTGTAGGGAAAACCACCACCACCACCCCCACCTCTACCGCCTCTACCACCACTAGTGCTGCGCCTACTGTTCCCACTGGTACCGCCACGCCATGTCCTCCTAGTACCTCTAGCAAGCCACCAAGTCCTTACAAAATTTTTGTAAAGACAGTTAGAGAGAGGGCTACACATAGTGGAACTCCACCTAGCGAGGTAGCAGAGGAGCCTGAGACTGAGAGGCCAAGTGCAGAGTCTATTCTTCCTGCTCGCACTACTACTAGTCACGAGTCTCACGACGATATCAGTCTTAGCTCCAGCCTAGCAGGAATTCCATTCGATCTGGCTAATGAAGAGCTAGACTATGAGCCAGAGGAAGTAGAGGAGATGAGTGGTCAGGAATCAGATTCCTCAGGGAGCAGTGTCCAAATGACTAGTGCACAATTTTCCCCTGAGCCTCCACCTTCTCCGCTACGATCATCACCATCACCACCACCAGCAGCAGCAGCAAAACCTAGCAAATCTAAAGCAATTAGCAGTCCCACTATGGCCAGTACTGTTACCACCAGTCCCACCACCACTAGTTCTGCCTCTGTTCATCCACCCCGAGCAGTAAGAGCAGCACCCAAGGCACACTCCAAGGCTATGCGCGCCCCAATTTGGGAGCACTTTGAAAATGTTGAAGAAGGGCGCTATGGAAAGTGCAAACATTGTGGGAAGCTAATAAGCAGAGGGAAAGTGTCTGGCCATTTTACCAGTGCTAGCATGAAGCATCACCTCAGCACTCAACACAACGCTGTGCTATTGGGGAAAGATGCAGAGGTAAAACTTAGTGCAGGCAGCATAGCTGGTGGCCGTGGAAAAACCCCAACAGCTTCTTCTTCTGAGCCAATAGCAGCAGCAGCAGCAGCAGCAGCAACTAGTGCTGGCAGCCAGAGACCAAGGCAGGTTGGAGCACTGCATGCCCAGCCCACCCTGGAAGAATTTGGGGCATTCCACTCCAAGAGAACGATGCCCAAACAGCAGGCCAATAAAGTAACGCGACTTATTGGTCAGTTCATTGCTGTTGGAGGGGCATCCTTCTCCATGATTGAAGGGGAGCCTTTCAAACAATTGATGGCGGCTGTGGCTCCACAATACACAGTTCCGTCACGTTCCACTTTCAGCAGGAACATTGTCCCCTCGCTGTATCGGTCCTGTGTTGCAGCAGTGAAAGAGGAGCTTTCCAAGGCTGCTGGTCAGTGTGTTCATTTCACTACAGATTTGTGGAGTGCACCTAGCGCCCAGCATGCCTTTCTTTCTTTGACAGCACACTGGTGGCAGCCCGGTGTGTCTAAGGAAGTTGCTGCAGCAGGCTACCGATCATTCCTTCTCCATGCAGAAGTGATGGATGAAAAGCACACTTCCCAAAATATTCTGCATGCGATTAGGAAAATGTTTAGCCTTTGGGTGGGAGCAGAGGCGGGCACCAATGTTGAAGTTGGTTTTGTGGTAACTGACGGAGGTGCCAATATGGTGAAAGCGCTGCGAGATGGTCATATTGTTGGTGTGCGCTGTGCAGCCCACATCATCCATCTTGTAGTGAAGGCAGCAATGTCAGAAGGAACTAATGTGGCAGCAGTAGTTCTGTCCCGCTGCAGAAAGATCGCTGGGCACTTTCACCATAGTGTTAAGGCTAGCCAACTTTTGAGGGAAGAGCAAGAGAGGTCAGGTCTTCCCGTACACTGCCTACGTCAGGATGTCAGTACACGGTGGAACTCCACGTTAGACATGCTAGAGAGGATTTTGGAGCAGCAGAGGGCAATCCATAATCTTGCCTCAGAGCACAATATAGGGATTACCTCTCCATTGAATAGGGAGGATTGGACAGTGATCGCCCAGCTAGTGGCAGTCCTTAAACCATTCAGGGATGCCACAGAAAATTTAAGCTCAAACACTGCCAGTCTGGCCCAGGTAATCCCAGTGTTCTCCCATCTAGGCAGCAAGATGGATGTGTTCCTTGGAAACCGTGAGGCTGTTCAAGGTGGCACTCTACATCCTGACGTAGCAGCCATAGTCAGGAAGCTGAAGGATCTGCTAAAAGTACACCTTCGCAAGCGAATGGAAGAGAGTCCCGAAATGATGCTAGCGTGCCTTTGTGATCCAAGAATTAAGGGAAAGCTAGCTTTGAAATTCAATGTTCTCAGTAGCTACCGGGAGCAATTGGTCAACAAGGTGCGTGACTGGCAGCGTAAAATGGGAATGCTGTCCGAGGAGGGTGAGGTGCAGGAGGAGGAAGAGATGATGTGGTCTGCTACCCCTAGCAGCAGCATCAGCAGCAGTGCCACAAGCAGCACAACACAGCTGAGTGGAGCAGCTGCGTTTTGGGAAGAGGCACTTGGCAGTATAGTTGGACCATCTGACAGAGCTAGCAGCAGAAAGGAGAGTAGTGCTGCTGAAATGGTCAAACTTTACCTCTGTGAAGTTCCTTCTGCTCCTAATGTTGATCCTCTTAGCTACTGGGATGAAAAGAAGAGTGTGTGGCCTGCACTCTCATGGGTTGCGCAGCAGCTTCTATCATGTCCGCCAACCACTGTTCAAAGTGAGCGCGTGTTTTCTATGACTGGAAACATACTGAGTCCACAGCGCTCACGCATGGCACCTCATCTGATGGAGCAGATTGCCTTTCTTAAATTCAATCTGCCCAAATTGGGTTACCCAGCTCTTAGCTTGGAAAGTTAAATTTTTTCTCTCTAATGTTTAAGGTAGTTTCTCCCCCTGGTTGCACTTGCTGCGGTGTGGCAATGCCTGCTACCTCCGCTGGTGTAGCCAATTTACGCTAGGGCCTAGTGTCTGAGCTCTGTAAGTCCGCTCCCAAACGCCTAGGACTGACAGTCTTTGGATGCTTTGCCCTGGGGTGAAACAGGTGAGTGGGTCGTCAATTGCCCACTCATTCACCTTTTTCCGTTTCCAACGCTGCTGCTGGTGGTGGTGCCAGTATCTTTTGCCAGTTCGCTTCCTGGCTGAAATCATGCCTCAGATGTCCCTAATGGAAAGGGTAGTTTCTCCCCCCTGGTTGCACTTGCTGCGGTGTGGCAACGCCTGCTACCTCCGCCGGTGTAGCTAGCTTATGCTAGGGCCTTGTGTCTGAGTTCTGTAGGTCTGCTCCCAAACGCCAAGGACTGACAGTGCTTGGATGCTTTGCCCTGGGGTGAAACAGGTGAGCGGGTCGTCAATTGCCCACTCATTCGCCTTTCCCAATTCTGCTGCTGCTGGTGGTGGTGCCAGTGTCTCTCTTCAATGCCAGTTCGCTTCCTGGCTAGTGTCATGCCTCGAATGTCCCTGATGGTGAGGGTAGTTTCTCCCCCCTGGTTGCACTTGCTGCGGTGTGGCAACGCCTGCTACCTCCGCCGGTGTAGCCAGCTTACGCTAGGGCCTTGTGTCTGAGTTCTGGAAGTCCGCTCCCAAACGCCAAGGACTGACAGTTTTTGGATGCTTTGCCCTGGGGTGAAACAGGTGAGCGGGTCGTCAATTGCCCACTCATTCGCCTTTCCCAATTCTGCTGCTGCTGGTGGTGGTGCCAGTGTCTCTCTTCAATGCCAGTTCGCTTCCTGGCTAGTGTCATGCCTCGAATGTCCCTGATGGTGAGGGTAGTTTCTCCCCCCTGGTTGCACTTGCTGCGGTGTGGCAACGCCTGCTACCTCCGCCAATGTAGCCAGCTTACGCTAGGGCCTTGTGTCTGAGCTCTGGAAGTCCGCTCCCAAACGCCAAGGACTGACAGTGTTTGGATGCTTTGCCCTGGGGTGAAACAGGTGAGCGGGTCGTCAATTGCCCACTCATTTGCCTTTTCCAATGCTGCTGCTGCTGCTGCTGCTGCTGCTGGTGGTGCCAGCATCTCTTCTCTGCCAGTTCGCTTCCTGGCTAGTGTCATGCCTTAATTGTCCCTTATGGTAAGGGCAGTTTCTCCCCCCTGGTTGCACTTGCTGCGGTGTGGCAACGCCTGCTACCTCCGCCAATGTAGCCAGCTTACGCTAGGGCCTTGTGTCTGAGCTCTGGAAGTCCGCTCCCAAACGCCAAGGACTGACAGTGTTTGGATGCTTTGCCCTGGGGTGAAACAGGTGAGCGGGTCGTCAATTGCCCACTCATTTGCCTTTTCCAATGCTGCTGCTGCTGCTGCTGCTGCTGCTGCTGCTGGTGGTGCCAGCATCTCTTCTCTGCCAGTTCGCTTCCTGGCTAGTGTCATGCCTTAATTGTCCCTTATGGTAAGGGCAGTTTCTCCCCCCTGGTTGCACTTGCTGCGGTGTGGCAACGCCTGCTACCTCCGCCAATGTAGCCAGCTTACGCTAGGGCCTTGTGTCTGAGCTCTGGAAGTCCGCTCCCAAACGCCAAGGACTGACAGTGTTTGGATGCTTTGCCCTGGGGTGAAACAGGTGAGCGGGTCGTCAATTGCCCACTCATTTGCCTTTCCCAATTCTGCTGCTGCTGGTGGTGGTGCCAGTGTCTCTCTTCAATGCCAGTTCGCTTCCTGGCTAGTGTCATGCCTCGAATGTCCCTGATGGTGAGGGCAGTTTCTCCCCCCTGGTTGCACTTGCTGCGGTGTGGCAACGCCTGCTACCTCCGCCAATGTAGCCAGCTTACGCTAGGGCCTTGTGTCTGAGCTCTGGAAGTCCGCTCCCAAACGCCAAGGACTGACAGTGTTTGGATGCTTTGCCCTGGGGTGAAACAGGTGAGTGGGTCGCCAATTGCCCACTCATTCGCCTTTTCAATGCTGCTGCTGGTGGTGGTGCCAGCATCTCTTCTCTGCCAGTTCGCTTCCTGGCTAGAGTCATGCCCAAAATGTCCCTAATTGTAAGGGCAGTTTCTCCCCCCTGGCTGCCTCTGTCTGCGGTGTGGCAACGCCTGCTACCTCCGCCGGAGTGGCCAGCTTACGCTAGGGCCTTGTGTCTGAGCTCTGGAAGTCTGCTGCCAAACGTCTAAGACTGACAGTGTTTGGGTGCTTTGCCCTGGGGTGAAACAGGTGAGTGGGTCGCCAATTGCCCACTCATTCGCCTTTCCCATTTTTCAATGCTGCTGCTGGTGGTGGTGGTGGTGCCAGCATCTCTTCTCTGCCAGTTCGCTTCCTGGCTAGAGTCATGCCCAAAATGTCCCTAGTGGTAAGGGCAGTTTCTCCCCTCTGGCTGCGTCTGTTTGCGGTGTGGCAACGCCTGCTACCTCCGCCGGAGTGGCCAGCTTACGCTAGGGCCTTGTGTCTGAGCTCTGGAAGTCTGCTGCCAAACGTCTAAGACTGACAGTGTTTGGGTGCTTTGCCCTGGGGTGAAACAGGTGAGTGGGTCGCCAATTGCCCACTCATTCGCCTTTCCCAATTCTGCTGCTGCTGCTGCTGCTGGTGGTGCCAGTGTCTCTTCGATGCCAGTTCGCTTCCTGGCTAGTGTCATGAATCAAATGTCCCTAATGGTAAGGGCAGTTTCTCCCCCCTGGCTGCCTCTGTCTGCGGTGTGGCAACGCCTGCTACCTCCGCCGGAGTGGCCAGCTTACGCTAGGGCCTAGTGTCTGAGCTCTGGAAGTCTGCTGCCAAACGTCTAAGACTGACAGTGTTTGGGTGCTTTGCCCTGGGGTGAAACAGGTGAGTGGGTCGCCAATTGCCCACTCATTCGCCTTTCCCAATTCTGCTGCTGCTGCTGCTGCTGGTGGTGCCAGTGTCTCTTCGATGCCAGTTCGCTTCCTGGCTAGTGTCATGAATCAAATGTCCCTAATGGTAAGGGCAGTTTCTCCCCCCTGGCTGCCTCTGTCTGCGGTGTGGCAACGCCTGCTACCTCCGCCGGAGTGGCCAGCTTACGCTAGGGCCTAGTGTCTGAGCTCTGGAAGTCTGCTGCCAAACGTCTAAGACTGACAGTGTTTGGGTGCTTTGCCCTGGGGTGAAACAGGTGAGTGGGTCGCCAATTGCCCACTCATTCGCCTTTCCCAATTCTGCTGCTGCTGCTGCTGCTGGTGGTGCCAGTGTCTCTTCGATGCCAGTTCGCTTCCTGGCTAGTGTCATGAATCAAATGTCCCTAATGGTAAGGGCAGTTTCTCCCCCCTGGCTGCCTCTGTCTGCGGTGTGGCAACGCCTGCTACCTCCGCCGGAGTGGCCAGCTTACGCTAGGGCCTAGTGTCTGAGCTCTGGAAGTCTGCTGCCAAACGTCTAAGACTGACAGTGTTTGGGTGCTTTGCCCTGGGGTGAAACAGGTGAGTGGGTCGCCAATTGCCCACTCATTCGCCTTTCCAATTTTTCAATGCTGCTGGTGGTGGTGGTGGTGGTGGTGGTGGTGCCAGCATCTCTTCTCTGCCAGTTCGCTTCCTGGCTAGAGTCATGCCCAAAATGTCCCTAATTGTAAGGGCAGTTTCTCCCCCCTGGCTGCCTCTGTCTGCGGTGTGGCAACGCCTGCTACCTCCGCCGGAGTGGCCAGCTTACGCTAGGGCCTTGTGTCTGAGCTCTGGAAGTCTGCTGCCAAACGTCTAAGACTGACAGTGTTTGGGTGCTTTGCCCTGGGGTGAAACAGGTGAGTGGGTCGCCAATTGCCCACTCATTCGCCTTTCCCAATTCTGCTGCTGGTGGTGGTGCCAGTGTCTCTTCTCTGCCAGTTCGCTTCCTGGCTAGTGTCATGAATCAAATGTCCCTAATGGTAAGGGCAGTTTCTCCCCCCTGGCTGCCTCTGTCTGCGGTGTGGCAACGCCTGCTACCTCCGCCGGAGTGGCCAGCTTACGCTAGGGCCTTGTGTCTGAGCTCTGGAAGTCTGCTGCCAAACGTTTAAGACTGACAGTGTTTGGGTGCTTTGCCCTGGGGTGAAACAGGTGAGTGGGTCGCCAATTGCCCACTCATTCGCCTTTCCCAATTCTGCTGCTGCTGCTGCTGCTGGTGGTGCCAGTGTCTCTTCGATGCCAGTTCGCTTCCTGGCTAGTGTCATGAATCAAATGTCCCTAATGGTAAGGGCAGTTTCTCCCCCCTGGCTGCCTCTGTCTGCGGTGTGGCAACGCCTGCTACCTCCGCCGGAGTGGCCAGCTTACGCTAGGGCCTTGTGTCTGAGCTCTGGAAGTCTGCTGCCAAACGTCTAAGACTGACAGTGTTTGGGTGCTTTGCCCTGGGGTGAAACAGGTGAGTGGGTCGCCAATTGCCCACTCATTCGCCTTTTCAATGCTGCTGCTGGTGGTGGTGCCAGCATCTCTTCTCTGCCAGTTCGCTTCCTGGCTAGAGTCATGCCCAAAATGTCCCTAATGGTAAGGGCAGTTTCTCCCCCCTGGCTGCCTCTGTTTGCGGTGTGGCAACGCCTGCTACCTCCGCCGGAGTGGCCAGCTTACGCTAGGGCCTTGTGTCTGAGCTCTGGAAGTCTGCTGCCAAACGTCTAAGACTGACAGTGTTTGGGTGCTTTGCCCTGGGGTGAAACAGGTGAGCGGGTCGCCAATTGCCCACTCATTTGCCTTTCCCATTTCCTTTTCCATTTCATTATTTTCCTTCTGATACACAACCAACCAAACATAACACACACAATAACACATATAACACATATAACACACAGTGACATCACACATAACACACATACACACACACTTACAATGCACAAAACACAAGGACGTTTTCCTTGTTATTTGCCCTGGCCTTCACTCACTAATAGCATTACATTAACACTATAACTCACACTTCACCCTATAACATTTTTCCATCCACATACCTGCCAACAGACCCAACTTTTTCAGGGACAGTCCTGCTTTTTTCCAGTCCTGTCCCATCTAATTTAGCTAAACTAGGTATGCAAAATGCAAATACACATAGGTAGTTATAGCTTGGTAGGTAACGCTACTATAAACATTTAATAAATATAATCAAGTACTAAATAATAAATCTAACTTTAAAATACATTTAAATAAACCCCTATTTTTTTTTAAAAAAAAAACATTAAAATTAAATTATTATTATTTAGACATAATCCATCTTTAACCAAACCAGTGCACTGCTACTAATCTTAAACATAACCGTACATTAACCCTAAGCTATTTTTTAGTTCTTGTCCAACATTTTTCCATCAGCATACCTGCCAACACACCCAAGATTTTGGTGGACAGTCCTGCTATTTTCCAGTCCTGTCCAATAAGTAAGTTGGGTTGTTGCAAAGTATGCCATTGTAAATAGGTAGCAAATGTTAGGCATGTAAAGTGGTCCAAAATCAATTTAAAAATGTAAAATATTCCCTATTCTTTTATTAAACATCTATGGACAGTACACCTCGGTATGTGTGTGCAACTCTATTGGTCGTTTCGGCAGGGGGCTCGCCTGCCATCAACGAATGAAGTGCATTCTGCAGTTCTGCAATTCACTCGTTGATGCCAGACCAGCCCCCTGCCGAAACGACCAATAGAGCTGCACACACGTACCTTCACGGCAGCTGCTGCTGCTGTGATGTGTTATTAACCCCGTATTAACCCCTGCTAGGCAACCAGGAGGAAAACGAAGATTAAACGAGCACGAAGAATGTCCGCGAATATTCGCCCGAAGAGAAGACAGGAACGGGCGAATATTCGCGGAATACGAAGATTTTTTTTTCCCCGAAGACGAGCACGAAGACGAACACGAAGAGCCCCCTGGTGCCCAAGTCTACTGATTATACATATCTTCCTCACTGTAAAAATCTGTATAGCAAGGCACTGGAAAAGAGCAGGCCCAACTAGTTGGAAATCAGTTATTAAACAAATCCAATATCACTATATGATGGAAAAGGGTTACTTTTATAAATTTAGGACCCTTGATAAATTGAATAAAATATGGGGACCATGGAAAGAATGCTCAGAGGAGAGAATAGAGATAAATCTCCTTGTTTCCCTCACAACTACAAGTATGATCTATGAATGGGTATGTAAGATGAATGTCTATAATTGGTAATGTAAAGGCTGCTGTTAGCCATGATGTATTAGGAAGTGGTAGACCTGAGAATAATTAGCAGGTTGGTACTACAGATGTAGATACTTTCCGTATTATTACTTTGTATAATTTATATGTTTTAAAACTATGGAATTCATATATATGGTCCGCTTGTGAACTGTGATATTATGAATAAAATCATTACAAAATAAATAAATAAAAATAAATAAAGAAGGGGGGCCAGACCTGAGATGGCTAAAACTCCTTTCCCTTACAGTATTTTGTTTCTTAGGTGGGTCAACTTGACTCAGCTTGAGTGGTACTCACTGAGCTGAACCTCGTTTGGTCTATTCCTTAACTTGTACTGCTCGCCTGGATGAATTGCCCACTTCTTCTTTCATGTGTTGTCCATGTGTGATGTGTGGTAAAACTGTACAACTTCCTGGTAGCCTTAAATCGTCGATTAAGGTGGTCTGGGAATCTTTGGATCAGAATTGGTTAATCTACGCCCTTATCTGATACTGTTCAGTATTAATATAATGTCTCATTGTGAGTGCTATTCAACCTTATACTAAACACATTAGCTATAGAGATGAGATTAGTCCAGAAATAGCTGACTAGCAGTTTCAGTGTAATACTAAGAAATACCATTACATAAGTTAGGGTGGGTAAAGGTGATGGAAAACCCTTCCAGTAAAACTTATTAAACACTCATCTACAGACACCAGACAAGCCAAAAGGCTTGTTGTTCCCTCAGAAATCTCATGGTGCTGCCACAACCACAAGGGATTCTGGGTAGGCACACGCAAATAAGGTCAACAATCGTCACCTTTTGCCTCTATATCCACTTTATACATGGGTAGTGTAATACTAAAAAAGATACATTATGTAGCAGGTATAAAACTATATACAATGTGCTATTCTGGTGTAAATTGTGGAAGTGGAACAATCAGTAGCATTGAGCTTCTTCTTTCCATTGCTTGCTAAGGTCTTTTTACCTCAACAATTTGCAGCAGAGTTGATCTTTATGTATAACCTACTTTCCACCATTTTTCCATTGTATAAGTATATTACAAGTCTCTTTAAATTGGATAGAATTATTTTCCTTCTAACATAATCAACACGTTTAACACATATAGTTTAATATGTTATAAACTACAACCATCCTTAGATATAAGGAAAGGGCTGTAAAGGCAGACATTTGGCAACTTTCCCATGGGCTTCGATGATGGCCTTTGGGCATCCATCTAAAGCTTTTATGTGTACTATATCTGCCCTGCTTAGACCAACCTTAACATTTGTGTGAGTGACAATCTTACTAAGGACAGAACCTTTTTTGCTGGTGTGTACTAAATCAATTATATTAATTTATTTATTTTTATAAATGTTAACCCTTAGCCCATGGTTCAGTATGGGAGGACTCCATGCCTCCCCACAAGTATTTTACTTACATTATATATATATATATATATATATATATATATACACACACACACACACACACACACACATGTATATTATTTTTTTAATTGTGCCTTCTGACAAATGAATGTCAGTATGATGTCATAGAATGTATATAGAATAATAAAAATGTAAAAATGCACAATTTACAGCATTCAGAGGATATGACTAGATACAATGGTGCTGCTCTGACAAGTGAACAATGTGGTGTCATACAGTGTACAGAAGAATACAGATTTGTACTTCTTACAGCGTTCCCAGGTTTTAACTGGGCATGGGTAGGCTCTATTCTTCTAAACACACACAGTTCCAACTCACATGAATGTATCTGCAACTCGCAAATGTTAATGTCCAGTCACATTAGTTGTGTTAATTGTGATTGATAACACCACTTCTCGGTAATTAGGCTTCAATGGCTTACCTTGAGATAGTAGCCAGAATTGCTTTGCAGATAATCTGTACTGTAATATTTTCTTTCTATAACATGTTTCCAGATTTATGCATATGTTTTTTTCTGTCATAACAGCTAGAAATGCAATATATTTTTTTTACTCTTATCCTTGCTCAAACACACTTTTTTATTTGTATTTAATGATGATAGGATGAAAGTAAACTGCTAAAAGAAAAACCTAAAGACATAGATCTCTTTGTACCAACTTTGCTCTGAACCTAGAAATGATGTATTATTCATTAAACATATTTCTTAGCATCTTCACTTCAATCAAAAAGCAGAAAAATAAGTATTCCTCCTACTGTGTAATCAATATAAGCAAGGCATAAACTGATATTGACCAAACATGTTGATCTTGTGGGATTGCTAGTATTTATACAAAGTACACCTTTAACTAAAAAAACAAAAGTGCATTTAAATATTAATTTAAAAAAAAAAACATTATTAATATGTGTATTATATTACATGGATTAATATTTGTGTTAATTGACGTATTGGCGGCACTATGCCACACAAGGCTGTCATGGGGCACAACATGTAAGTTTAATGTTAACATTTAATGTTTTCCTACCCTCTCTACTGACTACGTCTGCTTCTGGTTCCACTTCCACGTCTTCTTGTTCTTAATCTACTCTTTTATCTTCTATTTTTTCTCTTTTATCTTCTATCTTTTTCTTTTATCTTCTATTTTTCCCTGAATGGGCAGGGAAAGTAATTTGTTGCCCAAATGGGCCAAAAGCAAACCAAACATTTTTATCCAAATTTTTTTTCCCATTTGCACATGTCTAGTTGTATTTCTACTGTATTTCCATTTACAAACATACATAGCGTTGGTAAATACTATTTCACTAGCAGGAGACGCATATTTTGTTTTAGACAGTTTCAGACACAGATTAAAGACTATATATATTTTATACTCCATTGAGCAACGCAGGAGCTGATTCTCACTTTATTAAAAAGTCTTTTAAATGACTCAGTAATAATGTGTTGCATCTCTTCTGGGGACTTTCTGGACTATAGATCGAGGTCTATAGAAAGTAACCTTTATTTTTCGTTAACAATGGGCAGAAGCTCACCTTAAATCCATACTTGCACTTACACTTACAACATATGACATTGATAATTTACTTGAGAAAATAAATAATAATAAAAAAAACCTTTTTTTACCTTGATTATAAGATTTTACAGATTCTATCACAGTTATATCATTAATGCATAAAAGTTATAGAACAAGACACCAAGAAATACGATTACACATAAAACTGTAAATTAATTCTGTAACAAGTTTTTGTATATGCTCTGCTAAGCTAGGCTTCATTAGATGGAACAGTGAATTCAAAGTAAAATAAGAAAGTATTTTTTTAAAGGTAAGGATTTTTATGTTGAAACATCTGGTAAACATGTCTTCAACGCACTAATTCCTTTTATTAAGGAAAATGAACTATCCCATATTATACATAATTAAATTATAGTAAAGCACCTTGTCCTGGCCAGCATTTTCAATGAACATATTTGAAATCAAGGCCATCCACCACAATCCTCATGGAATGATCATCTCTGTACGGAGAATATAAATAGCAGCTCTTGACATTGTGTTTTTTATGTATATCTCTAATGCTATCCGAATGAGATGATAGAGATAACTATGGTAAGCACAGAAAGATAAATTGTGAGAATGGTCTCAGTGGTTAGATCATACCAACACCAAATATCAATATTTAAGCATTTTGTTCACTGTTACATACAAACCAAAGGTTTGTATTTTCTCTGGGACAACAATATAGCTACGCTAGGCCATGTATTTTATAAAGGTACTTTTATGGATGATCATTTCTCCTCTCTTAATTATTAAGGTTCCCATTGACCTTGAGTGCATACTAGACATGTGGGTATTAATCAAACCAATGACCCAAAAGTAAAATAATGGCCCTCCATGCCAAATGACCATAGAGTAATGCTTGTAAAAGTAGGAAACCAAAGCAGAAATTGTGTATCATGCTACTCCAAGAGCATGTGATAAAGACACCTGGGAACTTCTGGTCTCCGGCTACCTGGAGACTTCCCTTATGGGACGCGGCCAGGACTGCCCACTGACATCAGCGAGTGGTCCCATGACGTTGGTGGGAGTTCCCACTGACGTCAGTGGGAAGTCCTGCTGACGCCGGGGGCGTTGCCGCTGACATCAGTGGGTGTTTCTTTTGACGTCGAGGAGGCTCCACTGATGTTGGGGGCGTTCTCACTTTCCTTTTAAAAGGAAAATGTGTGTCAAGACCCCGCTCCCGCAACCCGGAGGATTTGGGTCTTTATCCGGAGAACCAGAGAAGCGGTGCTTCACCCGGCAATCTCCGGGTCAAACCCGGAGAGTTCCCAGGTATGGTGATAAACATGCAAAATGCTAACGGGAAAAAACATAATTAAAAATTATATTCACTAAATGATGTTTGGCAATGTTCAGGGTCTACCTTCAGTTGGGCTGTAGCTGTTGATCCATGGAAAGCGCAGACAGTTTTTGTTTTTTGGATCCATGGAAATAGCCAGTCATCATGCCTTTTGCCACTTTAACTGAGATGGTAACTTTAACCCTTTGGAATTGTATTTTCCTTATTTGTCAGTCCTATCAATTATTATTGGTTATTTGAAAACTTTATCTTAATTGGCCTGTGTATTTTATAGCCTACAAATCAATGTAACTATCAGGAAGTTTTTCTAGTTATGCCAACAAACAACATTATTTTGCTGTCATTCAACCAATTTGAAGATCAGTTCATTCTTTTTCCATAGCTGAAGTTTGGCTTTATTTAGAGTTTTGATCGGTATAACTATAGCACCTGTTGTGTGAAGTGGTAAAAGTGGGGCAGTCAGCATTAACAGTTGGATGCTGTGGTGATTACACAACTTTTACCACTTAACCCTTTGCATTTATTCCTTCCTAGCGCTAATGTAGCATATAGTTCAACCACACCTATACAGGAACACAGAATGAAATTCATGCAGTGAACATTTCACCTGGGGAAAAAAATGTTTTGGGACACTTGGAAATTCCCATGCTTTTGATACTGGTACAAGGAAGAATCTCCATTCCATTCCCCAGAAAGGGCTCCACTTTGATAAATTTAAGTATTGTTTAGTTTTCACACATATTGTGGTGCCTTTTGCAAATTGTCACACATACTTGTGGTCAGTGTGTTGGGTCTGCAGCACCAAGGTATTATACCTGCTTAAGTTGTGTTATTATACCAGATATCTGGCATTTCTATTTCAAGGGATGAATATCTCTCTCTCTTTTTTCTATTTTAAAAGCAAAAAATATTAAAATAATATATTGAAAATATTAAAAGCCAATATTGTCCATTAAAGTAACTACAAATGGATCAGAAATACAATCTAGACATTGTTAATGTTGTAATAGTCTATTGTAGCTGGAAACTGCTGATTTAAGGGAATATTATTTATAGGCATACAGAGGCCCTTTATCAGCAACTTCTGTGTTTCAATGGCACCTTGTGTTAGCTAATTCACGTTTATGGTTAAAGGCTAATTTATCATTAGAAAACCCTTTTGCAATTACAGTATCTCATAAAAGTGAGTACACATTTTTGTAAATATTTAATTATATCTTTTCATGTGACAACACTGAAGATATCCAAATTGGGCCCAAAGTGTCAATATTTTGTCTGCCCACCCTTATTTTTCAGCACTGCCTTAACCCTCTTGGGCATGGAGTTCACCAGAACTTCACACTTTGGACCTAATGTGGACATTTTCACTTGTACTCACTTTTGTTGCCAAGGTTCAGACATTAATGGCTGTGTGTTGAGTTATTTTGAGGGGTGTAAAAAGGAAGGCATGATTGACAACCAACTGTATGCCAATGAAGTGAAATGGTGTTATGATGCAGAGATCCAATGGGCAAAGCCTCTCTATACAAGACCTTAAACTGGTCTCAAACATTAATGGAGATTCTTCTCGGCAAATCAGTTAGGGCATTTGGTCACCTTCCACTCCCTCCCCCAGTGCAATGTCCTTTCCCTTTTCTATCACCTTGGTCTCTGGGGGTCACTGGAGAAGATAGTTTACCAGGGGAGTGCCCAGCAGAAGGAGGACTTATTGTGTTTATAAAGTCCTGCCAACTCTCTCTCTCTCTCTCTCTCTCTCTCTCTGAGTCTGCGAGGAGATGATCACAAGGGAGTGGTAATTGTATCACGTGTTTACAGGCTTATCCTGCTGTTTCTTTGTTATTTCCATTCAATCAATGAATAGATAGTTTGGTAACAGCATATACTAATTTATAGTAATTTGTATATGTATTGTTAGTTTGTTTAGCCTCTCAATAAATATTGTTAATTGCAGAAAACAAGGAGTGTGGACTCTGACTTTACACTCGATAGTTAGTGGTTATTGATAGCAAGTAAGATTCATAAAATACAGACACGTTTTTATGTTTAAAACAAGGGGACAGCAAATTTACACTGTTATACAGGCTGTACACTCACTACTTTACATTGTAGCAGAGCGTCATTTCTTCAGTGTTGCCACATGAAAAGATATAATAAAATATTTACAAAAATGTACTCACTTTTATGAGATACTGTATGTTGGAACAGCTTGAAATTCCCTTAGTTTCTATGAAAACAGCACAAACAGTGGCCACAAACATTTGAACGGTAGTGTATATACACAATATTAGTCTCCTACTATTTCTCATTGATTTTTGCTTTCTCTGTCTACCTTACTCTTCACAACAATGATCTAATTAATTAATATCTTATTTGCTTTTCCTTGGATAAAACCCTAATGGCACCCTGGACTTTCATTAGCTTATTCATTTCCCTGCTATCCCTGAAACACTATACACCTTTTATGTCTTATGTTAAAACTGCTCACTATGTGCTTAACACAAGGAAGAGTCTCTTATTTAGTTTACTTTATGTAAATCTAGATTTTTCTATGCTGCACAACATTTCCTTAAAAAATATACCTTTTTTTATTTTGTATTATCAGTAACCAGATGTTAATTGTTTAGAATTCTGCTAGTAATAATTCCACGTATACACAGGTTTCTATCAAAACTATCAATCAATGAATTTGATGTCTAGCCTACTGAAACAGTTTGTCAATTTTTTGATATTTTTTTTAAAACAGCTGTCGACATAAAAACAGTAAACAATATATTGATGACAATGAGGTCAATTTTAACCCCTTAAGGACAAAGCTTTGTGTAGTTTTTACACTTTGCACAAGCTTTTTTCAGTCCTTCTACCATGCTTGTTTCATCTATCTTATATATATATATTTAAACAATTATCTATCTTTCCCAGTATGGTATTCAAACTAAACAACCACAGTACAGAGATTACATTTATGACCACCCTTAATTTTTACTGTGTTATTAAAAAAAATCATATGTTGTTAATGACAATGTTATCCTAATTATAATAGGAATTATCACTGTTATGTTTTATTGTGCTAGTTCTGGTTGTGAAATGTAGCTCTTGCACCTGATATGATAAATTATATCACATATGAAATGCGGCTTCTTCCTAACAGTAAATAAGGTTATGTTAATCAATTTAGCTTTTCGCTTGTACATCTATGTTACCGTGCTAGCGCATTTTTAATATTTGATGTAATCTTCCCTTAAATTACATTTCCCTTTAGGATATAACACGGGTGCTTGCTGAATGATTTGAAATAAAATAGCATTGTTACTATTCCTGAATATGTTTAGTAAATGAACATTTTAAGTGTATAGAATTATTACAATTATTGCTCATTGATATTAATCACATATTTGGCATAGTAATTGGAAACCGTCGTAAATCTAAATGGATTGGATCCTTTTTTCAGTTCGGTATTTTCTGCCATAATGTTTTATTTAAAACAAGCTTACAACATGAAGCACTCAGCTATTCAACCATGGACCTATTCAAGGGCCTATATTATTCGAGCATGGTATAATTAATTCATTAGTACAATAAACTTTGTAGATGTTCCTGCTATCATGAAAAATACAAGTTGAAGATTAAAAACGCTTTCATGTTAAGCAGCAGTTGCGCTGGCTGTTAACTGCTAAGGTTCCCTTAGACCCAGATTGCTTTTAAATGGCACTTGTGTCACCTACAACACTGAGGTATAACAAAGGATATCTAGTTTTACATTGCTATATTGCTTACTAAGGAGCTGAATCGGTGGAACCGCACTGCATTTTAACCAACTGAGACACTTAAGCAATTTAAAGGGGTGCTCAACCCTGAGGCTTAGTCAAAACCTGCAAATATGCACAACAAAAAATACACAGAAAGGGGGCGCACGTCCTAAAGAGGCATATACATCCAGATTCCAGGTTTGCTGCACTCCACCTGCCGCTTCTTAGGGTATGTTAGTTTGTGTGTCTGGGTATGTTACTGGAGGTGTTTTTCAGGTTATTTTAGTGAAAGTGAGTGTTTGGGTATGTTAATGGGTTAACATGTGTCTTTGTCTGGGTTTGTAGGAGAGCCCTTCATATTGTAAGGGGCTCACCTACTATAAATTTTTTTCTATATTTTTCTCTTCACTATTACCCTTTGTTCTTCTTTGTTTTTGTTATATATATATGATGATATTGGGACTTCCTACATCTGCATTTACTGGAGCACTATTTTGGTATTTTTTTGGTTTTGTCTTTAGACAATTGTGAAGTTTGTCTTTGGTGTTTTTGCTGCACTTTATATTTTTTGTGTTTATATTGGTTTCACTGCACATCACCTACTTCTGTATTTTTTGTGTGAGTGTCTTGGTATGTTTGTGTGAGTGTCTGGGTATGTTTGTGTGAGTGCCTGGGTATGTTTGTGTGAGTGCATGGGTATGTTTGGTTGGGTGACTCTGTATATTTAGTTGAGTGCCCGTGTGTGTTGGGTGAGTGTCTGTGTGTGCTTTTGGAGCATTTGTGTATGTTATTGTGACTGCCTCAGTGTGTGTTAGTGTCTGTGTGTGTGTTAACAGACATGCCTGGATGTGTGCGTTAGTGAGTCTGCGAGTGTGGGTGCCCCACTCCTGGGTTAGGGGCTAATTAAGGGAAGAAGGATGTTTAAAAAATAAAAATAAAAACTTGCCTGCATTGGGGCTGCAAAATGAACTTACTGCAGTCACCAAATGCCCTGGAAGATTTATGCACAGAAAACAGCCTCCAAGAAAATAAACATTGCATGCATCACTGATCCTAAGGCTTCGGAGTTACTTTAAGTATACAGTATATATACTATTTAAAAGATGGCTAAAGCAGAATTGCTTTCCAATCACCATTAATTTGTGACGATTTAAAGACTCTACATAAAACCATAACCACAAAGGATCCCCTCCATAATGCCATCTCTGAAAAAATATGACCCCAAACTATTTGTGCCAAGCAATGTGCAGTAATCAGTAATCAGACAGATTCGTCTTTCCTAATCCAGTGTATGATTACATGATGAAGACTAAAATACCTGGAACTGAAAGTGTTACAAAAGTATATTATATGGTGCTCTCTTCTGGCACAATATTGATAATTTCATGTAAATAAATATTATAATTTAGAATGTCTTTATTGAATCAAAAAATCAATGCAACACAACTACTATAATACAATTTACAATAAAGTATGACAGATTAATTTGGCACCCTGTTGATCTGTAGTTTTACAACATCACATAACTAGGAGATGTCAAATTTTCTGCCTGCTGCCTCTCCTGACAGATGTCTTCAAATGTAATTTATGTTGCAATAATAAAGTGAGGTGAGTAGTTAGTAGCGTTTCATTAATAGTGGCACAGCATAATAACATCTTGACCCATGCTTTTGCTAAGTTGAAAATGTATTAAGACCTCAGAGTTGATACTCCGTGAATAGTTTTTAGTAAGATTAAATAAAGAACCTCATCACTCTTTTCATAATATTTATAAAAGGCAAGTCCTTACCACAGATGGTTGTCCTTACCGATAGCCCTTTGTTAAATGTTGAGATCCTGGTGTACTGTAGCACTAGAGTAACAATCTAAATGTATGCATAGTTCGTAATAAACTACAAAACTAATATTCACAAATTTCACATGGATATAATAAGCAGAGGCTACCGTATATATGGACAACAATAAATTATCATGTAAATGTTTAGATTTCGAAGACCAATACATTGACACTAAATATTACAATGATCAAATAAGTTAATGCATACATAAACAGCCATATACAGTATACTCCGATAAATATCCCTAACGCAAGCAATGAATAGTTAATAATACTTGGTATCAGTATCAGAAATCCAAGATTAAATAGCAAAATGTTCACAGCTGAACAAAATCAACTAGTTCTTGTTGGCACAATTTGTTATGTAAACCCGTTCCTCTAACTGTGTAGACGTACCGAAGGTTTAGTGGTTTCTCCATGTTATTTAAAGTGTTTTCCTAGAGCAGTGTTCATAGAGCTAAGATGTTCACGTATACAACACTTCAATGCACATCCAGTATGTAGAACAGATATGACATCATATATTATATCTGTAGACATGGCCAATTATTAAATAAATGGCATTATGTGTATTGCAGTTCAAAAACTGCTTATTTTGAAATTCCCTACCAGTAGTTGTAGAACAAAATAACTGCGGACATTTAGGTAAGAGCAACAAATATGGCATTACATAATAACTTACATAATAAGCTCACTGTTTTGGAGCATTGGTTTGATATTGAAATATTGATTATATATATATATATATATATATATATATATAAAACGTATTGGCTCGATTATAGGCCGCACCCGAATATAGGCCGCACCCTAAAAGTTAGGTGCTTTTCTAAAGAAATCTTTTTTCTGCCACCCCCGAGATATGCTGCCACTTTGCCACCCCCGAGATATGCTGCCACTCTGCCCACCCCAGATATGCTGCCACTCTGCCCTCCCCCGAGACATGCTGCCACTCTGCCCTCCCCCGAGACATGCTGCCCCTCTACCCCCAAGACATGCTGCCACTCAGCCCTTCCCCGTGGCATGCTGCCACTCCGCCCTCCCCTGAGACATGCTGCCACTCTGCCCTCCCCGAGACATGCTGCCACTCTGCCCTCCCCGAGACATGCTGCCACTCTGCCCCCAAGATGTGCCCCCCACCCCCCATGACGTCATATGCTGGCGCTCAGCAGTGAAACTGTGCGTATATATCGGCAGAGCAGCGAGACAGAGGCCTCGTGCTCCCACCACAGGACTGCACGGTAAGTGACCTACAAAGGGGGTAGGGAGAGGGTAGCTAGCGAGAAGAGGGGGCAGGGAGAGGGTAGATAGTGTGAGAAGGGGGTAGGGAGGGGTAGATAGTGTGAGAAGGCGGTAGATAGTGTGAGAAGGGATAAAGGGGTAGATAGTGTGAGAAGGGGTGTAGATAGTATGAGGAGAGGTAGATAGTATGAGAAGGGGGAGAGGGGTAGATAGTGTGAGAAGGGGGAGAGGGGTAGATAGTGTGAGAAGGGGGGTAGGGAGGGGGTAGCTAGCGAGAAGGGGGGTAGGGAGAGGGTAGCTAGCGAGAAGGGGGCAGGGAGATGGTAGATAGTGAGAAGGGGGGGAGGGAGAGGGTAGCTAGTGAGAAAGGGGGTAGGGAGGGGGTAGCTAGTGTGAGAAGGGGGGTATGGAGGGGGTAGATAGTGTGAGAAGGGAGGGTAGATAGTATGAGGAGGGGGAGAGGGGTAGATAGTATGAGAAGGGAGGTAGGGAGGGGTAGATAGTGTGAGAAGGGGGGTAGGGAGGGGGTAGATAGTGTGAGAAGGGGGGTAGGGAGAGGGTAGCTAGCAAGAAGGGGGGGCAGGGAGAGGGTAGCTAGTGAGAAGGGGGTAGGAAGGGGGTAGCTAGTGTGAGAAGGGGGATAGGGAGGGGGTAGATAGTGTGAGAAGGGGGTAGATAGTGTGAGAAGGGGGGTAGGGAGGTTGTAGATAGTATGAGAAGGGGGGTAGGGAGGGGGTAGATAGTGTAAGAAAGGGGTAGATAGTATGAGGAGGGGGGGAGGGGTAGATAGTGTGAGAAGGGGGCGAAGTGGGGATAAAAATAACAGAAGGGGGGGTAGTAAGCATATTGAAATGAAGAGTGATAATGAATGAATTAATATGTGGATGAATTGTGTGAATGAGTAAGAGAATGAATGAATCCACGTGTGGATGAATTGGGGACAAAGTTGGCTCACACTTGGCTGTTTGGGGACAAAGTTGTCTCACTCTGGACTGTAATTTGTTTGTGCCTGGTCAGGTTCAGGTTCTATGTGGGCAATGTGGACGCCAGGGCTGGCCTTTGGGGTGTGCAACCTGTGATCTATGCGTGTAATTTAGAGGGTTTCTATCTTTAATGCTGACTTTTTATGTGAATTCCAGTCAGAGGCGTATCTACTGAAAATAGCGCCTATGGCAAGCACTGAAATTGCGCCCCTGTCCAAATATCTAAAACCCATTTATTAGCCCCTGCTGCCCATATATATATATATATAAATATTAGACCCTGCTGCCGATAGCAGGTATAGATCAACACACAAACCCAGATCAATTGAAATTCACTTGTTATCTCAGCACTGAAGGTATATATCAAATAAACAGAATCAGACATACAAATCCTGTATTTGCAGGTATACAATAATAATATATGAAACGTAGAATCGCAAGTATAGATCAAATAAATACATGGAAACAGCACTGCAGGTATTAATCAACTGAATAAGACATATTAACCCTGTATTTGCAGGTATACATAAATAATGTATGGAAACATAGCATCGCATATATGGATCTACAGGATAACACAAAAACCCAGCTTTGCAGGTATAGATCAATTGGAATTCACATAAAAACACGGCATTAAAAGGTATAGATAAAACCCCCTAAATTACAGGCATAGATCACAGGTTGTACACACCAAAGCCAGCCCTGGCGTCTACACTGCCCACAAAGAACCTGGCCAGCACCCAGATAACACACATAAGATTTGTCATCTTTGTCCCCAAATAGCCCAGCACAAGTCAACTTTGTCCCCAAACAGTCCGGCCTGTGCCATCTTTGTCCCATATACACTCTGCCTGTGCCATCTTGGTCCCCAAGGCTCAAACCTCCTGCTAGTACCATCTTTGCCCTTCCACAATTATACATCTATGATACACACAAACACTTTTACAGTCACTCACTAATTCACACTTTAATTCAGACAACTCATCCACACATTAACTCATGCTCTCCCTCATTCAGACAATTCATCCACACATTAACTTGTGCTCTCCCTCATTCAGACAATTCATCCACACATTAACTCATGCTCTCCCTCATTCAGACAACTCATGCTCTCCCTCATTCAGACAACTCATGCTCTCCCTCATTCAGACAATTCATCCACATATTAACTTATGCTCTCCCTCATTCAGACAACTCATCCACATATTAACTCATGCTCTACCTCATACAGACAACTCATCCACATATTAACTCATGCTCTCCCTCATTCAGTCAACTCATGCTCTCCCTCATTCAGACAATACATTCACATATTAACTCATGCTCTCCCTCATTCACTCAATGCATCCACACATTAATTCACACTCTTTACTTATATCTACCTCCTCTCCTTCCCTTATCACTTTCTACCCCCTCTCCTTCCCTTATCACTTTCTACCCCCTCTCCTTCCCTTATCACTTTCTAACCCCTCTCCCTCCCCCTACTCACTATCTACCCTCTCCCCCTTTGTAGTTCTCTCACCTCGAGGTCCAGCAACGGCAGCTTCTGTCTTCCTGCACTGCTGCGGTGGCTGCTGCGTCACTGCTGAGCGCCGTATTAAGACATCATGTTACTGTGTGATATTACCTGGCTAGGGCTCTGGTATAGATAATGCATGTTACTGTGTGATATTACCTGGCTGGGACTCTGATATATGATAATGCATGTTGCTGAGAAAAATTTTCAGCGTAAGTAGCATGGATTAGTACCAGTTCCGCGAGAGCGATTTAAAAAAAAGGTGTCCCTCTTTCACATTTTGAAATGTTGGGAGGTATGCTGAAGATTTTTTTTTCAGAAATACAGAGAAATTAATCTTTCAGGTCATCTGTGTCACCATAGGTTATTCATAAATATGAGTAGTTTTCTGAAGCTTATGTGACTATTAAATCATATTACAAAAATTATGTGGACCTTTTGATTAATTAGTTCTTACAGAGCAATATAATTCAAAAGAAAATTACCCTCCAGCTAAAGTAGAGGTGATGGTAATATTCCTAATCTATCCCCTTTTCAACCGATTATGCTTTCTTGTTTTATTATTATGCTCATTACTAGCTGGACAATCTAAAATCAATTAAAGTTTGCATGACTACATATATATATATATATATATATATATATATATATATATATATAAACACACTTATCAGCCATAACATTATGACCACCTGTCTAATATTGTGTAGGTCCCCCTTTTGCTGCCAAAACTGCCCTGGCTCGTTGAGGCATGGACTCCACCACTCCTCTAGACTGAGACACCAAGACATTAGCAGCAGATTTTTTTAAGTCCTGTAAGTTGCAAGGTGGAGCATTCATGGATCGGTCTTGTTTGTCCAGCAAATCCCACAGATCTGGGGGATTTGGAGGCCAAGTCAACACCTTGAACTCATTGTTGTGTTCCTCAAACCATTCCTGAACCATTTTTACTTTTGGGGCAGGGTGCACTGAAAGGGGCCAATGCCATCACTGTGTCCATAAAAAGGGTGTACATGGTCTGCAACAATGCTTAGGTAGGTGGTACCAGTGGCATCACAACCTGGGTGCGGACCGCACCCGCGTGACACCTTACAGGGGGTAACACCACGCCAGGCAAGGAACTCTTCCTCCGGGTCGCGGGAGCGGGGTCTTGACACACCCCACTCCCGCCCATTTTTTCCTTCAAATGGGAGTGTTTCCCACTGTCATCACCGCGAATGCCCCCGGTGTCAGCGGGACCGCCCACCGACGTCATCGGGAACTCCCCTGACGTCAGCGGGACTGCACCGGGTGACACCAACCCTAGTGACACCACTAGTAACATCCACATGAATGACAGGACCCACAGAACATTGCCAAAAGCATCACACCGCCTCGGCTGGCTTGCCTTCTTCCTATAGCGTATCTTGGTGCCATGTGTTCCTGATGCACACGCACCCGGCCATTCATGTGATGTAAAAGAAAACGAGATTCATCAGACCACATTCTTCCATTGCTCCGTGGTCTAGTTCTTATACTCACATGCCCATTGTATTATTGTTATCATGACACCAAGTCTGACTCTGTTAGAAAGGTGTCAGAACACACAGTACATTACAATTTGTTGCGTATGGGGCTGTATGGCCGCAGACCAGGTGCCCATGCTGACCCCTGCCCAGTGCCGAAAGTGTCTACAATGGGCATGTGAGTATAAGAACTGGACCACGGAGCAATGGAAGAATGTGGTCTTTCACTTTACCTGTCAGTGGTCATAATGTTATAGCTGTCAGGATCCCCCCAGGAATCCCCGCAAGAATCCCCAACGCAACCACTCACCCAAATATCCGCTTTCTCCGAGAGAAAGGTCCCGTGTCATGTCCGCTTCTCCCTCCCCCACTGCCCGCATGGCCACTTCTGGGTGCGCCCATGTGTGCTTTCACCAAACTTTATGCCTTCCCCGACACAGATGGCGGGGAACGCGCAAGTGACTTTGCGTGGCGACCACTAGCGGGTAATTTAGAAACTGAGCATTGAGATTCATTCAGTGCTCAATTACTGTGCCGTTTATTTTTATTATTATACTTTATTTATAAAGCGCCGACAGATTCCACAGCGATGTACAAGATGAAAATTTTACAGATAACGATACAATACAGCAATTGACATACAAGAGGAATGAAGGGCCCTTTTCCCGTAGGAACTTACAATCTAGGTGGATAAGGGGTGAGAAAGGAGGTGAGGACTGCGTGGTAGTAAATGATGTTAACGTAGGGCGAGATAAGGGTTGTAAGTGGGTGAGAAAGAAGTTTTGATGTTTATGTCAGTGGTAGGCTTCCCTGAAGAGAAAAGTTTTTAGGGAGAGAGTTACAGAGGATTGGTGCTGCGCGAGAGAAGTCCTGTAGGCGGGCATGGGAGGAGGTGATAAGTGAAGATGCAAGGAGCAAGTCATTGTTGGATCTTAGAGGGCAGACTGGAGTATATTTGCTGATGAGGGAGGATAGGTAGAGGGGAGCGGTGTTAGTGAGGGCTTTGTAGGATAGAGTGAGTATTTTGAATTTAATTCTGCTCTGGATGGGGAGCCAGTGGGTGAGATAGATTAGTCTGGCAGAGGCATTGAGGACAGACTGGAGGGGGGATAGTCGGGAGAGAGGGAGGCCGCTAAGTAGGTTGTTTCAGTAGTCTAGACAGGAGATTACGAGGGAGTGGATTAGTTGTTTTGCGGTGCTGGCAGTCAGGAATGGACGAATTTTACAAATGTTGCGTAGTTGGTTGTGGCAGGATTTAGAGAGTGATTTGATATGAGGGATAAAAGATAGGTTTAGACCCTCTTCCCCATGTTTTCCTTGCTGACTCTCCGTGTACCAGACCGCGGCTATTCCTAAGGCTTGCTGACTCTCCGTGTACCAGACCCCAGCTATTCCTAAGGCTTGCTGACTCTTCGTGTACCAGACCCTGGCTATTCCTAAGGCTTGCTGACTCTCCGTGTACCAGACCCCAGCTATTCCTAAGGCTTGCTGACTCTTCGTGTACCAGACCGCGGCTATTCCTAAGGCTTGCTGACTCTCCGTGTACCAGACCCCAGCTATTCCTAAGGCTTGCTGACTCTTCGTGTACCAGACCCTGGCTATTCCTAGGCTTGTTAAATCTCCGTGTTCCAGTCCCTGGCTATTGTTTATTATTGATTAGTAGCTGTTGCGTTACCTGCATCCCAGACTCCACCTGTATTTTCAGGCGTCCGTCGCCGCCTTACAATAGCTGATCAATATATTTCCAAAATCATTATTCCTTCTAGCACCAAGACTTTTTCTTTATTCAGTGTGAATCTTCTAAACACAGGTACGGGAACGAGTATGTACAGCATGGTTTACCATGGGATTAACATGAGTCATACAAGCATCATCATAGCAGAGATAAACCATTTGTTAGTTTCCTCCAGATAAAGGGGCAAATTCACATTATAATGAGCCCTTGGCCCCAAAGATAAGACAGAGATTGAAAATACAGTAAGATAACCATCACTGAAGTTTCTTTAGGCCATCATGTGGATTTAGGGGTTTGTTCCATTGAGGGTTTAGGTAACCTTAAAATAATTATTTTGAATAAGTATAATCTCTCCATAATCTCTAAAAGTTTGCATGGACAAATGAAGAGTTCCCTAGGCAAGTCGCTTACCTCATTTGAAACTCTTCAGCAAACCTCCCAAAAATGAGCGTGTTAAGTCAGTATTGAAAGCATTGCAGAGTCATATACTAGCAATTGCCCCAAAGAAAATAACAAAAACATCCTCCGCACAGAACATTAATAAAGAACTTATTATTTTTACATAGAAATGGAAAAAGGAACAACTATTATGTACCAGTATTTTTACATTAAACATTAATTATGCTGTGATGTATGAATTAAAGCCTAATCCATTTAGGATGGTGACTTCATAATGGCACAGAATAAGTATGCCTTAGAGATTGTGCGAAAAGAGTACAACAAGCTCCACACAAAAGAACACTTAAAGGATAAAAGTGGTGGTGGAATAAGAGAGAAGAGGACAGGTGGATGAGGTGTCTGGCAGAAAATACAGTAAATAAAGCACACATAAAAACATAATAAAATAGGTGTTAATAATCATTACATGGTTATGCCAAAACAGAAATATGTAAGCCTTGCAATATATGGCAATAACAATTTTTACATGATATTAAGTATATATTGCAATATTACACTTTCATTACATGTATCTGTGTTCAAAGAATGAAAGAGAGATTTGCCATCTTATGTAGATGGATCCAATTTGTACTCATTATTTACCTTTTACCATGCAACCTTTATAGTTGGTAAGTACTCTTCAAAGCAATTATGTCATCTTCACTTAACTATAAATGCATGTTAATTATGCATGCTGTGTTCACTTCTTATATTAAGGGTCTCTATAGCATAATGGTATTTTACAATAAACATTATAATGGTTGTTACTTGTTAGCAAATAGAGGGCTATAGATTGAAATTTAGGCAGTTGGAAGCTTGTTGAGTCTTATATTCTGGCTTGGTAATAGACGCATTGATTAAATGGAATAAGTCTTCATGATCACTGCAGTAATGAGAAATATACCCATTTATCTTAAAATTGTATTGCAAGTTTACCAATGGATACAGAGTCAGGAATTCAGCAAAAGTGTCACATTATCAGTATCCATTGTATGCAAGAACATAATGTGAATACCTAAAACAAATACAGAAATAATACAATCAATAAATGATAAGGAAATATACAGAACATTACAGTCTAATATACTTTTTTGTATTAACTACTTCTGATTCTACAGTAGACTTCTAAACCTTTAAATGGCGAGTCAGAGCACATTTTTTCTCTAGGAGGATAGGGCTTCACCCAGGGAAACCTATATAAACTATATATTGTATTCAGAACAAGTTAAGCTGTTCAAAGATACCTAGGTTAAGACAAACCATGTATCCAATCACATCATCTAGTGGTGTAAACATCACAAAAAGGTTAAAAGAGCGCAGTGGAGTCATGTAAAGCAATGTTATACAACCACTGAACCACACAGTAATGGTGCAGCTGAGTGCTCATTGTGCAAGCAGCTCTAAAGAGAGACTCCGAGCAAGGTAAGTGTGTGGGGTGTGATAAATTCAGTTTTAATACAATGAGTATGTTTTAGTGTGTAAGTCTGTGTTAATGCGAGAGTGTGTTGGTGTAGGTAGGCGGATGTGCTAGTGCGTATATTAGTTACGGTGTTCCAACCTTTTTATACCACTGGTGCACCCTTTTTTATGGCTACAGTTCTAGCTGAGAGTGATGGGGTGATGGTAGCCCACTGAAGTCCATCAGTGAAAGTAAATGTACTGAAAAATATTGCTCAAAAAGATATAAGGAAGGGTAAGTTTACTTTTTACAACAATTTTAGTTTTTGTTTCAAAACTCTGCATTGTGATAGCTTGTGATATACTAGATAATGAAAGAACAGCTATAGGATTTAGCAAGGTTGAGAAAAAAGAAATTAATATTCATCTTAAATTAAAAAAAATATGTGAAGGGATTACTGTACGTTGTAGGTAAAAGACAGAATATGATTTTGAATATGAAGATATAATAATACATTGTCACATAGTAAGATTCTATTGAATAGATGCTAACAATGTTTTTTTTTTAAAAAAAAGACTTGTACAGAGAGAAATTTGAAAGAACATCAGGATGTCAAAAGGCAACCAAGAAGGCCTATAATCTTAAGTAGTGAATTACTGTGCACATTGATATAAATCATTCCTTTCTACGTGTTCCATTGTTGTGTTTGAACTTTGAATTAACATGTCTTGAGAGTTATGATCTTTTCATTGATATACACTAGGGACGTTTTTTTAATATGAGTAGAATTCTAGGCTTCTTTGTTTGACATTCACTGACAACAAAAGGGATTAGGAGTATTAATTATATCAGTTTTTCTTATGGATGGGGAAATATGCGTTATACATCACAAAGAAAAACATTTTCTAAAGCATACACCCTGGAAGTCCCAAATGCTGACACAGAATGTTGGGGGCTCCTATTCAAGGGCTCCTGTCCACATGTCTCTAATATGCCCTGTTTCAGGTTTAAACGGCAGTGTGTCAGAACATGTCACTAGGCGAATGTGTAAAATCAGCACTCACTTATGTGCAGATATTAAAAAATGATAACTCCTGCGTATCCTTGGCTGAAAACTAAGCAATTTTTTATTTAGACTCCAGTGCTCAAGCTTGGATATCCAAAATCTGTAGCCTGTTTGCAGCCCTTCAGAGCTGTAGTTGTGACAAGATGTTATGTTGAAACACTTCAAAGCCTTCATTGTGCATAAGGAATGATGACCCCTGTGAGTTACAAGGCTGGCCCTACAAAGTGCATAGGTAAAAAATATGCACCTTAATTCATAAACTAAGGTACACTCTGTGACTCTTATACACATTAATACACATCTGACCTTCTCATACATACATGTATGGGCTCGCTTATAGAGCCACACAATGACATATGGTTATGCACAAAAACACATTAACATATTCAAGCATTTGAAATATATCCACGTTCATATCCACTCGGCCACATACAAACATGGCTACGACCAGACATATACAAATTAACACAAATTGACACTAATTCTAACCCATACACAATCGAATACACCAACAGCGATAAACATTTTATGCAAACATTGGATATTTATTCATGTACAGAACTGCAATGACAATTGTGCAAATTCATATGCACTTATACAAATACTAAAAGTACCATCCTTTAGAAGTTATTTGTGCAGCTCTCATGCTCAGATGCCACCCATAGGGCCTATAGTCCGTTAACCATCATCTGCAAAATGTGTGTTTAAAGAGGAGGAACCTAGGGCCCCTAGCTGGTTGGGGTAAGAAGGCACCTGCATGTGGGGAGCAGCAGATACAATGTGCACATAAACCCTGCGTAAAGTTCTACCCTGCTTACTATAACATAAGTATCTTCTGATTCCAAAGCAAAAGTATTAAAACATACTGTACCCATATAGGTGACCTAGGCGCAATCTTTACAGTAAGGTAAGCCATCCTGTCTCTTAAGATGTCTCCTACACTTATTATAAGTGCTTTCCAGAAAAGCTTACCAGTACAGCATGGAAAAAGCAGCAACTGAAATATTTTCAACCGCTCACGTATATCTTTTTTCTTTTTTTTTTATCATTCACATGATTAGAGCCTTGTGCAGTCAATAAACATTATTTTTATATGTATGTGTAGAACAACTCTATTCCCACTTAACATCAAAATGTTTTATTTAATGAGCACAGTTTTCTATATAGCATAGAAAGCTCCAAAAAAAATCCCATTACTTAATAAATCCCAGTCTGTGAATTTCTGTTTCAGTATGGCCCTGTAAATAACCATGAAGGCAAGATATGGCCTCCTACATTTTGCATAATTCAATGAATTAGTACAGATTTCATCCATTCATCCATTCATTCATTCATTCATCTCACTGCTTTAGCTCATATAAGCATTTGTCAAGATCTCAGGTAGGAACCCAGAGTCAGTTATTATTATTATTATCTTTTATTTATATAGCGCCAACAATTTACACAGCGCTTAATACAATACATATATACAAGGGGTATGGCAAGATGAGAATTTACAGATTAAGACAAACTGGTACATTAGGTGGAGAGAGCCCTGCTCGCAAGCTTACAATCTTCAGGGCAGAAAATCAGAGAATATGGGTTCAGGCAGAAAGCGTACTCAGGCAGGTCCAGAGTTCAGAAATCCAGGCAGCAAAGGTTCATTAACGGTATAAACAGGCCAAGGGCCAAAGAACAAATACTCAATAGAACAGGATATGGGAGCCAATCTTACTCTGTCAATAGCAATGAAGGCTCAGTTGTTCAGGGTTTTAAAAGGTGAAACTTCACCCTTTGATTGTTGTAATCAGTCTCTTCAGGTGTCCATGACTTGTTCTGCAGCCAAGAACACCTGGGGAGACTGAGAGCAGCTGTGTGTGTGTCTCCCTGGTCTCTGTGGTTGCCAGGGAGACGGAACGCTGAGAGAGGGGGCCGGCCCTCTTCCTGGCTCGTCTCCCTGGCGTCCCTGGTTGCCGGGGAGACGTGTTGCAGGGTATTCTGCCCGCCCCCGCTACCATCATGTGAGCGGGAGCGCTGCCAGCGGTTGGAAGGCGGCGGGGCAGACGTGTGAGTTGCGCGATGCGTGACAGCATCGTACACAATTCTGTAAAAATTCTGCTTACTGGTCAAATGAAACTACATACTTGTATTCTACAAGATTTTAATGCAATTCTACATACTGAATATTAGAAAATTAGAAAAGCAGCTTTTAGCACACAGTTATAAATAGGAACCAATTTTGAAACACTTTTCAGTACAGCTATCAACTACTTAATGAAATTCTCACTGCCCCAAAGCTTTGCTCACTCTGCTCAACCCACATAATTAGTATAATCTAGCTCCACCTAGCTATATCACCAAGTTTCCAAAATACCACTGCACCCCTAGGCAGGGCCAGCCTTAGGTGTTCAGGGGCCCTGTGCGGACTAGTTCTCTGGTGGCCCCTTCCACAAAAAAGAAAAGGAAAAAATCTAGTTTTAATTAGAGATTATATATGTGCAAGTGCTAACAAGCACAATAATATATAACTTTAAACACTGGCAACAATAATGTACATTAAATACATTAAATATAGGAAAAAAGACAGCTAACATTTTCCCTTTAAATATTGAAAACATTGGACCCTAGGCAATTATTTCCTTTGCACCCCCATCACGTACCCTAGCATGCAATCACTCCCTCCTCTCCCACATAAAAAAAAAATATTTTCCACACTGACTGCAGATTAGGGGAAGGCTGTGAGAGTCAGTGCAGTCTTCTCTCCTTCTGACTCTACTGTGACTTTGAAAGGTCCTCTCTCCCGTACTCTTCCCCAGAGTCTTTTTGTCCGCTCATTCACTAAGCCATACCTCTCTTTTCCTTCCTCCCTGTAGTGCAGGTATAGATCAAATAAACAACACATGTGAGCAACACTTGCGTGTATAGCATTGCAGGTATAGTCCAACAGATTAACACACAAGCCCAGTTTTGCAGGTATAGATCAACTGGGGATCACATGGAAACTCAGCACTGAAGGTATAGATCAAATAAACAATACATGGAAACAGCACTGCAGGTATAGATCAACTAAACCCTGTATTTGCAGGTATACATAAATAATGTATGGAAACATAGCATAGCAGATATAGGTCAACAGAATAACACACAAATCTGGCTTTGCATGTATAGATCAACTGGAAATCACATTTAAACTTAGCATTTAAGGTATAGATAAAAAAAAACTAAATTACAGGCAAAGATCACAGGTTGCACATCCCAAAGCCAGTCCTGGTGTCCACATAGAACTTGACCAGCACCCCGATTACACATGCAAATTACAGCCCAGCCTGAGCCATCTTTGTCCCCAAACAGCCCAGCGTGAGCCATCTTTGCCCCCAAACAGCCCAGCATGAGCCATCTTTTTCCCACAAACACCCTGCCTGTGCCATCTTTGTCCCATAAACAGCCTACCCGTGCTATCTATGTCCCTGTGCCATCTTGGTCCCCAAAGCTCAAACACCCTGCTTGTGCCATCTTTGCCTTTCCCCAAATCACTTGTACATCTATCATACACACAAAACACTTATACAGTCACTCTTTCAATCTGTCATTTACACAATACCTTCACACAATTATTCATTCTCTCACGCATTCACACAAATCATTTACACTTATTCATTAATGCATTCTCACCATTCATCCACACATTAATTCATTAATTCTCTACTTCATTCACACATTAATTTATTCTCTCTCATTCACACAATTTATCCACACATTAATTTATACTCTCACTCATTCATGCAATTCATCCACACATTAATTCATTTATCTTCTTCATTCACACAATTCATACAGACATTAATTCATTTATTCTCTCACACATTTACAAAATTCATCCACACACCAATTCATTCATCCTCACGCATTCACACAATTCATCCACATAAAAATGCATTAATTCTCTTACACATTTTCACTCTTTTTCTAGATTCTTACAACCTCCCTTTCTCACAATCTCCTTCCCCTTCTTACTATCAACCCCTTCCCCCTTCTTACTATCTAGCCCCTCTCCCCTTCTTACTTTTTACCCCCTCTTCCCCTTCTTACTATCTACCCCCTCCCCCTCTTCTTACTATCTACCCCCTCCTTACTATCTACCTTCTACCCTCTACCCTCTACCCCCTCCCCCTCTTCTTACTATCTACCCTCCCTTTGTAGTTTGCTTACCCTGAAGTCCTGTGGTGGGAGCCCGAGGCCTCAGTCTCTCTGTCCTGCCATGGCGTGTGCAGTTTCACTGCTGAGCGTCCCAATATGATGTCATATTCCAGCGCTCATCATGAAGCGCCGCACCGCGACAAAGGCCTCGAGCTCCCACCACCACAGTCAGGGCAGCGGTAGGGAGCAGAGGAGACAAAGGGGGCCGAGCGGTTGCTAAAAACTTTTTCATGTGCGCCACTCAGTGACCCTTTCTCTCCTCCTTCTCTCCCTGCTGCCTCAGTGCTGGTGATGGGACGGCCGCATGGCACCCCTGCTGCCGTGGCACCCTGTGTGGCTGTACAGCTAGCACACCCCTAAGGCTGGCCCTGCCCCTAGGACTTGCTAATGCATGGGACTCTTTAGTTTTAGGGGAGTAGCTAGTAGGTGTAGGTTCTAGGTTTCTATGTTTCCTGTGATTGAACCCTGTCTGTGGTCAGCAGGCTAATGCGCCATAAAGGAGCAGGCCCACGCCAAGAGAGATTTTTTTTTTACTACAGCTCTGTGTTAAAATAAATAGATTTTTGCTTAACAACCAAATTCTGGGTCAGCCCTCTTGCTTTACCTACAAATCATATATACCCATATATATATATATATATATATATATAAATATATATATATATATATATATACATTTTAGAATTAATCAATCAGATAAAATCAGTTGGCATGGAGGGCATATCCAAATAATAACCTAGAATAACCTGGAAATTAACTAGAGGCTTTACCAGAGCATTATATCCTAGCATATAACTAGTTAATATAATGCATCAAATATAAATAAAAAACAACACTAAACAGAACCCAAGGGTTACACATGTGTTACACTGAATCATTCTATAATCTTTAGGCCCAAAAGAGTAATAGAATTAATAGACTGTTAAAACACACATTTTCATTAAAATACAGTATATTCTCCAGTGTCAAAGACAGTATGCGCAGAACTGTACCAGTTTTGGTGACACTCTACATACTAAGCCCAGTCCCCTGGAATTCTGATTCACCAGAGGAAAAGGTGGGAAATATGCTATGTAAAAATACAGAAGTTGGTGAAGACTACAATATTTCCTCGTTTTATTGCGTCTATAAATTGGACATATTTAGGATTTTTTAGCAACCTGTGATTATTGAGTGAGAGGTCTAATGAGACCTACATAAAGAAAAATGTATGTAAACATTTTGAAAACCAATATAATTGAATAACAAAGTAGAACAATCCTGGTTTTAAAGAACATTTAACACTGCTTTTACCGTAACCTGTTCAGTGGCAGCCACATATGTGATATATGGTTGGCAAAGTGGACCAAGGATCCTAATCAAGTATCTCACGCACTCTAAGGGCAGTGGTTGCCTGATGACATACTGTCATCTGGATATGCATAGCCACATGTTATGTTTTTATTTAGAACCCAAAGGAGCTAATTGGCTATTAGGTGTGCGCACACATCCACAGTTACAGCTATGATTTTGTTCCCATGAAAGGTACTGAGAAAATCTCACCTGCAAAAGGAGGCAACTAGCCGCCCACTGACGTCATGAAGCAGACAATAACTCTACTTACTTCCAGGAAATTAGGACAAAGTATACTTTAAAAGTTAAATGGCTCTTAAAAAGAATATTAAAGCTTCATGACAAGTACTATAAAATGGAGGTCTCACATGGTTAAATTCTACCTCAAAATTGGAGCAAAGCTAAACATATAAACATACTTAACAAGTAAGTTGATTACTTTCTTAATAATTACTAATAATTAATAATAATATTGATTAATAAATATTAAATGCAGCTTTCCACAAATATAGACCTAATTAAACAGTTACTTTAGTGTGCTGGGAGGGACATGTTTAATATTTTATTATTTACTTTCCATCCCACTAGCAATGGTTTGGGATTTAAATGGGTGGTTCATGGTGGGGTCCTCGCCTCCTATAGTTTTTCATTATAAATTAACCCCTCTAATCCCCTATGCATTATTTTGGGGTTCATGTTTTAACTTAACTTTGCCAATTTTAGATGATGACATGCCAGATTTCTTTTAACTAGACACAGCCTCTTCAATGCACTCACAAACAACAAAAAAAATTAATGAATATGTGAGATGTTTTGTGAGTGTTAGCATGCAAGGGGGGACATTAACGCTAGACAATTAAATTCACCCTTAACGCAAATAACCTCTCAAGCTCATAATGAATGGACCCAAAATGCCCTTCTTTCACACTTTTGACAGTGGTATTTTTAAAATACTTTAATGAAATTCCTTAGTGGGCCAGAGACAAATGGAATTAGATGTAACATTTGCAGTTACAGTAATTTAGAGACTGCTTTAAGACAGATTAAGATCCAAAGGTGATGATTGAAATTCCAACTTATGTGTCTCCAGTGCCCTTTGTGTGCTGATGAAAATAAAATATCATGTTTTTATTTAGAATTTTCAGAACTGTCAAGCTGTTAAAATCACTTGGGTGCTGATTGTGAAAGAGATCAAAAACCTATTGTTTGCTAAAAACTCACACAAAAAAAATATCAAATGTCTTTTGTCAAGGGAATCTGTCAAAAATAGACAAAACACCTTAGAAAGTGGGAAGATGTCAAAAACTTAAAATAATATAGTCCTCCCACCCATTTCTTTATAGCAAATGACAATGATAAAGACAAACGTAAGAACAAAATGTGTGAAGCTCGAAGGTTATGATAAAAATGCTGGAGAATTACATTTCCAAATCCAGCATTTTCCATAATCGTACTTTCACTATTCTCAGCTTTAGAGCACAATAAAATAAGGGGTTATTAGAGAGGGTGTAATAAGTAAGTGGTGTATAGGTTATCATAATTCTTCTGTTTACATTGTGGGTATTTATGCCATAATGATATATACAAGAGCAGACAATGAAGGACGGAATGGAATAAATATCTAATGTTTGTTAAAATTGATGGCAGGTGGAAACAATTCATTTTTGTTAAAGTTTGCGACATATACTTTTTTATGTATTTATTTTGTTTTCTCTCTACTAGCTTTATGTGCAGACCTCTTTGGGCTTTAGTCAAATCTTTTATAGCTCTTGACTTTAGCCAGTATCAGTCAATTTTACATTTTATGATGTCAGCAATGGCGTTGGGAGCTGAGGCAGTGGCCATTGTGAATATTCACTGGTTACGGTTTCATTTAATGACTTCACTTTACATTTACAGCTCAGCCATTCATGCTTATTCTTGCACACATTCCTGTTAACCCCTTAACGACAATCCACGTACATGTACGGGGTTGCCGTGCAACGCGATAACGACAATGCCCGTACATGTACGTGGTAACGTTATTTGCCGTTTACCGCGGCGTTTTCGCCGCGATCGGCGGCATCGCGGTTTTCCTGGAAGCCTCACAAGTGAGGCTATCCAGGCAAACAAAAAAAAAAGGTTTTGCAACCTTCCGATCTCCGCAATTCACGGAGATCGGCGGTTGAAACAACAGACCGGCGATGCAAATCACCGGTCTGTTAAACACGCCCCTCGAGCCCGATTCAAATCGGGTAAGGGGCATTCCAGGCTGCTTCTACATTGAGGCATGCCTGCAATGCCCCAGAGGGGGCTTCACAACCTCCCGATCGCTGTGATTCACCGTGAATCACGGCGATCGGTGGGTTAAACGACAGACCAGTGACTGAAATCACTGGTCTGTCAACCCCCCCCCCCCCGAACCCGATGCAAATCGGGTGAGGGGCATTCCAGGCTGCCTCTTCATTGAGGCAAGCCTGCAATGCTCAGGGGGGGGCTTCACAACCTCCCGATCGCCGTGATTCACAGTGAATCACGGCGATCGGTGGGTTAAACGACAGACCAGTGACTGAAATCACTGGTCTGTCAACCCCCCCCCCGAACCCGATGCAAATCGGGTGAGGGGCATTCCAGGCTGCCTCTTCATTGAGGCAAGCCTGCAATGCTCAGGGGGGGGCTTCACAACCTCCCGATCGCCGTGATTCACAGTGAATCACGGCGATCGGTGGGTTAAACGACAGACCAGTGACTGAAATCACTGGTCTGTCAACCCCCCCCCCCGAACCCGATGCAAATCGGGTGAGGGGCATTCCAGGCTGCCTCTTCATTGAGGCAAGCCTGCAATGCTCGGGGGGGGGGGGCTTCACAACCTCCCGATCGCCGTGATTCACAGTGAATCACGGCGATCGGTGGGTTAAACCACAGACCAGTGACCTGGTCTGTCAATCACTCACCCCCCATTCCAGCCTGCCTCTTCATTGAGGCAATGACGTTTTTTAACTATACACTGAGGTTGTGTAGCCTCAGAGGGGGCTACACAGCCTCAGTGTATTGTAAAAAAAAAATTAAAAAAAAAATTTATTTAAAAAAAAAAAAAAATTTCAAAAAAAATATATATATATATATATATATATAGTTACATGTAAAAAAAGTCACGAAAAAAGTGCAAATAGGTATATATGTATGTTTTTTTTATACACAATTAGCGCTACATACAATTAGCGCTGTATCTTCCCAAAAAAATCCCACACGCAAAGAGTTAAAATATTGGCATTATAAATGCCCATAGTGTGCCTAGTTTTAAAAAATTATGATTTGATGGGGTAAATTGAATTGGCCGGCTTCAAAGATGTCCCCAGTATGGGACGTGGGCACAGAGTGACCAGATGTATAAATGGCAAAAATATACACACCTCACAAAGGTGGCCTTTTACCTCCCAAATAACCCAACAAACCCCTGCATGTGGGGTATCACTGCGCTCAGGAGATGTTACTGAACACATATTGGGGGGGTGTTTGACACTGACATATACCAGGAGCGGTACATTTATACCTGAAGTACAACGTGTGTGAAAAAAATACAAAAAAAAATTACTACCGTAAAGTTTGACAAAGGCTAGTGGTAGAATTAGTTCATGGAAAGGGTTAAAATACCAGCATTTCAAATACCTTGGGGTGTCTAGTTTTTAAATATATATGGTTTGATGGGGTCAATTGCATTGGCCGGCTTCAAAGATACCCGAAATGGCACATGGGGCAGAATGACTAACTTTGGGGAAAAAATTGTTTTGAAATAGCAAAACTCTACCTGTACTTATTGCCCCAAAACGTGCAGAAAAAAGCAAAAAAACATAAAAACATTGGGTATTTCTAAACTCAGGACAAATAGTCGAATCTATTTAGCAGGTTTTATCATTAGTTTTTGCAGATGAGTAAAAGTTTTTTGGTTTAAAAAGTGAGAGAAAGTAATTTTTTAACAAAAAATCACCATATTTTATCATTTTTTGTATAGTAAATTAGATGGTATGATAAAAATAATGGTATCTAAAGAAAGCCCTGTTTGTCCTGAAAAAAACAATATATAATATGTGTGGGAGCATGAAATGAGAAAGAAGAAAATCACAGCTAAACAATAACACTGAAAAACGTTAAAAGAGCCATTGTCCCACAATATACTACGAGTAAAAACCCCTATTGTCCTTAAGGGGTTAACTGCCATTTTGTTGAATGAACTTAGAAATCTGTAACCTTGTTTTGTGCTGGTCCAACCATTTATATAGTCTCGGCAACTAACTAAGGTGCTGAAAACTGTCAAGTTCTTGTCTGCATTAGTAAACAAGTGCAGAAGAAAAGGGACACTGGAGTGTATATACATAGCTTGCCTAAGGCTGTATAAGCTCTAGGGTCGGTTTTATTACAGTGCTATTTTGCTGGGCAGCATTTTCTTATCTATATTGACAGGTTTGTCATTATTTTGGTAAAAGCTTAAAAAGGAGCTTGTGCTATACCTTATGTCATGTGAAACCACTAACAGCATTACTAATATAAGCTGTGCAATATAATGAATGTTGTGCTCTTTTTTTCTGGTGTTCCAAATGCTAACAAAAATTGTAAGGATCATAACATGAGTTATGTGCGTGCAGCATTGGTAATATCTCCTAAAAGTGGATACATTAAGCAAACTTGGCTGGCATTTAGATACTCATCTGCAGTTGAGCTTCTTACAATCTGAGCCACAGCTGTCCTCAAAGCACAGAAATACACATAACCCAAATATTTTAGATTTCCAATTGACAAATTAGATCCACTACCAAAACAAGTCAATGCCTAATTAGGTTATGTAGGCATGTGTGTAATGCCCCTAGCTACAAGTCAGTCACTTGGAGTCCATTCATGAAATACATATGTTTCCCCTATTTTAATTTCCATAGTACATCAACAGTAGACAGTGTATTGGCAAAAGCAGATCCAGAGTCTGGCCTTTGCAGGGGCATTTACACTAACACACACATTCTGTACATTTTGGCACCAACAACCAAGCCACGTTCAAAGTCACTTAAATTCCCTTTCTCCCCTATTTTGATACTCGGTTTGAACTTCAGCAAGTTGTCTTGACCACGTCTACATGCCTTAATGCATTGCGGACAACGTCCGCTGCAGCCGGAAGGAGGTGTGGCTAGCAGCGGGGGTTGTCTGCGTCCGTCGCGTAGACCTTCCCCGACTGTCAGAGATCAGAGCGGGGAACTCTGATCTCTGACAGCCGGGGAAAGTATAGGCGACGGACGCATACAAACCCCCGCTGCCAACTCCACCTCCTTCCGGCTGCAGCGGAAGGCGACGTCAACCCGCTGCCCAGGCTGGAAGCACCGGTAAGAGAGGGGTGAGAGAGAGAGTGTGTGTGTGTGTTAGTTAAATGGGGGTATAGGGTGTGTGTGTGTGTTAAATGGGGGCATAGGGCATTTCTGGAGTGGCGTTAAGGGGGCATTTAATAGAGCACTCTGCCTCCTGAAATGCCTTATACCTCCCTATAATGGCACTCTGCCCCATAATATGCCTTTTAACCCCCTAAATGCCAAAGTGGCATATAGGGGTATAAGGCATTTCTGGAGGCAGAGTGCTCTATACAATGCCTTTTAACTCCCTTAATGCCACTGCCTCCTGAAATGCCTTATACCTCCCTATATGCCACTCTGCCCCATAATATGCATTTTAACCCCCTAAATGCCAGAATGGGATATAGGGGTATAAGGCATTTCTGGAGGCAGAGTGGCACATAGGGGGTCAAAAGGCATACCATGGGGCACAGTGGCATATAGAGGGTTAAAAGGCATATCATGGGCCACAGTGCCATATTGGAGTGGCAAGCCTGGGGGCAGATGTGCGTAACTGGGGGACAGGTTGGCAAAAACAAGAAATAAAAACAAAAAAAATATTTTTCTCAATCATAGCTTTTATTAAAAAAAATAGTTTACATGAATTAACATTTACTGGTAAAACTTTTTTCCTTTGAGGTCGTCTTATATTCAGGCTTTTTCTTTTTTTTGCAGGGGCATTTACACTAACACACACATTCTGTACATTTTGACTGAAAATGTTCCTTTGGATTGAAGAATAGCAAATGTGTTGCCTTTGTTCAAGAAGGGGTCCTGTTCAGAGCTGGGAAGCAGCGCAAACCGGGGCAGAGCATCTAGACAGACGCCTTTCCCACCGCAGGACCTCTACAAGGTAAGTGAACTTCAAGGGGGTAGATAGGGAGAGGAGAGAGATAGGGGAGCTAGTGAGAAGGAGGGAAACAGGGGTAGATAGTGAGAAGCTGGAAGAGTTGTTCCTCCAGCAACATCCACATGGCAAGTGGTCAAACATGACATGACATCCTGCCCTAAGGGAAACTTTGAGGAGTTTTTTGGGTCACTTTCTCTTTCAGCGTTATAACAAATAATTCATAAAGAATTCAATGAAACATGCTCACAGCAATTTTATACATTCATTGCTTGCAGAGTGCAGCTTCTCATTTGAGATTGTTACTAAGGAAAATTTGGTAGGACACAGGTGGAAATCTGAGAGTTATTAGTGAGCGCAGGAAAGCAAATACACTCACTGGCCACTTTATTAGGTACCTGTTCAATTGCTTGTTAACAGCTAATCAGCCAACCACATGGCAGCAACACAATGCATTAAGGCATGTAGACGTGGTCAAGACAACTTGCTGAAGTTCAAACCGAGTATCAAAATAGGGGAGAAAGGGAATTTAAGTGACTTTGAACGTGGCTTGGTTGTTGGTGCCAAACTGGCTGGTCTGAACATTTCAGAAACTGCTGATCTACTGGGATTTTCATGCCTAACCTTCTCTGGGGTTTACAGAGAATGGTCTGAAAAAAGAGAAAATATCCAGTGAGTGGTAGTTGTGTGGACGAAAAAGACTTGTTGATGTCAGCGGTCAGAGGAGAATGGGCATACTGGTTGAAGATGACAGAAAGGCAACAGCAACTTAAATAACGTTGAAGCGGATGGGCTACAGCAGCAGAAGACCACACCGGGTGCCACTCCTGTCAGCTTAAAACATGAAACTGATGCTACAATTCGCACAGGCTCACCAAAATTGGACACTGGAAGACTGGAAGCACATTGTCTGGTCTGATGAGTTTCGATTACAGCTGCGACATTCAGATGGCAGGGTCAGACTTTGGTGCAAACAACATGAAAGCATGGATCCACCCTGCCTTATTACCAATTAAGCCTTACCGTATTTGCTCGATTATAAGACGAGGTTTTTTTCAGAGCAAATGCTCTGAAAAATACCCCTCGTCTTCTAATCGGGGTCGTCTTCTAATCAGACCTCAAATAGAGGTCTGATTAGGAGACTAAGATCCAGATCCCCCGCACCGCTGCAGGGGACCTGGATCCTCCTGTCTCACCCCCCCATCATACACACACTTACCGGTGCTTCCTGCTGTGTTGCTGGGGCAGCGGGTTGACGTCTACGCGATCTGCGTAGACAACGTCCGCTGCAGCCGGAAGGAGGTGTGGCTAGCAGCGGGGGTTGTCTGCGTCCGTCGCGTAGACCTTCCCCGACTGTCAGAGATCAGAGCGGGGAACTCTGATCTCTGACAGCCGGGGAAAGTATACGCGACGGACGCATACAAACCCCCGCTGCCAACTCCACCTCCTTCCGGCTGCAGCGGAAGGCGACATCAACCCGCTGCCCCGGCTGGAAGCACCGGTAAGAGAGGGGTGAGAGAGAGAGAGAGAGTGTGTGTTAGTTAAATGGGGGTATAGGGTGTGTGTGTGTTAAATGGGGGCATAGGGCATTTCTGGAGTGGCGTTAAGGGGGCATTTAATAGAGCACTCTGCCTCCTGAAATGCCTTATACCTCCCTATAATGGCACTCTGCCCCATAATATGCCTTTTAACCCCCTAAATGCCAAAGTGGCATATAGGGGTATAAGGCATTTCTGGAGGCAGAGTGCTCTATACAATGCCTTTTAACTCCCTTAATGCCACTGCCTCCTGAAATGCCTTATACCTCCCTATATGCCACTCTGCCCCATAATATGCATTTTAACCCCCTAAATGCCAGAATGGGATATAGGGGTATAAGGCATTTCTGGAGGCAGAGTGGCACATAGGGGGTCAAAAGGCATACCATGGGGCACAGTGGCATATAGAGGGTTAAAAGGCATATCATGGGCCACAGTGCCATATTGGAGTGGCAAGCCTGGGGGCAGATGTGCGTAACTGGGGGGCAGGTTGGCAAAAACAAGAAATAAAAACAAAAAAAATATTTTTCTCAATCATAGCTTTTATTAAAAAAAAATAGTTTACATGAATTAACATTTACTGGTAAAACTTTTTTCCTTTGAGGTCGTCTTATATTCAGGCTTTTTCTTTTTTTTCCTAAGTTAATATTCAGATTTTGGGGGGGTCGTCTTATAATCAGGGTCGTCTTATAATCGAACAAATATGGTATATATGAGCCTTTTGGATACTGTGTGTGGGAACTCTTGCTGGAAGGGTATCTTGTACACATTATTTTTGTGTTGCACATATAATTTACTCACTTATTATTTGGGTGCGCAGACACTTGTGTGGTTTTGATTGGAACATTTTGGGGAGTTTGTTCCTGTGTCTTTGCGGCACCACCTCACCAGAAGGTGTAATACTTATATTTAATTAGAATATTGCACTTCTCTTTTTTGTATTTTGAGTACAAATTGAGCATTGTTTAAATGCGACAATCTACCTGAGTATTGTTGCTGACCATGTCCATCCCTTTATGATCTTCTGATGGCTACTTAAAGCAGGATAATGCACCATGTCACAACACTCACATAATCTCAAACTGGTTTCTTGAACATGACAATGAGTTCACTGTACCCCAATGGCTTCCACAGTCACCAGATCTCAATCCAATAGAGCACCTTTGGGATGTGGTGGAACGGGAGATTCGCATCATGGATGTGCAGCCGACAAATCTGCAGCAACTACGTGGACCAAAGTCTCTGAGGAATGTTTCCAGCACCTTGTAGAACGTATGCCATGAAGAATGAAGGTAGTCCAACCTGGTACTAATAATGTGGCCAGTGAGTATATATAGCTGCACTCACAATATTTATGAGATGCACTCTCTTGTAGTCATGTATTTCATCTGCAGAAATAAATGTCATATCCCAAGGCTCCTCAAGAGCCCCAAGAGCAAAGCACAGACCTTCACGGTTAGAGACCCTAACTGGCAGAATCAAAGTAGAACCGTCAGCCTCATGGACCTGCCACCAACAATACACGACTGGAAACTCACTGCTGAGCCTCTGACAAAAGGGGAACATACTTTAAGGGATCTTAAACTGTCACTGAAACTGTATATGAAACCCAGTGCATTGATAAAAGACTAAAAATGAAATGCATTTGTATTAGCCAAGAGCAAACTTAGGGTTAGCATGGGGTATTAACCACATTGCAATTAATGAGCACCATTAAGCAAGTGTAGAGGGCCAGCATACAACATCATCATACATGGGTCTCTGGTTTACTTTCTTCTTTCTCATGCCCACTTTCCTTTACTCCCTATCCCTTCCCTGCCATTCACCACTCACTATAGGCTGCCAGCCCTGCATGTGGCTAGCCCTTTCAATACATATAGTTATAACTACCCCTACATCTGGCGAGCCCAGGGCTGGACTGGCCCACCGGGATACCGGGAAATTTCCCAGTGGGACAGCAGATCCGTGGTCCGGGTGACCAGCAAACTAACGGCTGCGAGCGGGATCGGCTTGCCATATTAAATGTTAAAAAAAATTTTTATTAAAGCAATGCCGGCCGGTGGCATCAGCACCCAGCGGCCGTGTGCGATGGCGGCCTAGTGATGGGAGCAGCGTGAGGAGTGAAAGCTCCGCCCCCTCGCACGGACATTTCACCCCTCACACTGCTCCCATCATTATGCGGCCATCAGATTGCTGGAAATCTAATCTAAACGGCCGTTGGGTGCTGATGCCGCCGGCCGGAGCTACTTTAATACTTTTTTTCTTTTTTTTATTACATTTTTTTTTACTTAATATGGCAAGCCGATCTGACATATTAAATATAAAAAAAAGTATTAAAGTAGCTCCGGCTGGCGGCATCAGCACCCAGCAGCCGTTTCGATTAGATTTCCAGCAGTCTGATGGGCGCATAGTGATGGGAGCATCGTGAGGGGTGAAAGCTCCGCCCCCTCACACTCAGACTGCTGGAGTACCGGATGTCGTGTCACATAGAAAACGGCGGCCTGCAGCTACCAGAGGACGGAGGCCAAGATGAAAAAGCCCCAAAGTGGAAAAAGTAGAAGGTCAGTAAACTAATTTATTTTTTGAACAAACTGTATAATATTTTTTATGTAAAAGCCTTATGCCCCCCTATATGCCAGTCTGCCTCCCTGATATGCCTTATACCCTCCTATATGCCACTCTCCCTCCAGAAATGCCTTATAGCCCCATATGCCACTCTGTCCTATGATATGCCTTTTAACCCCCTAAATGCCAGAGTGGCATATGTGCCATGTTACAATCCTGTCCATTAACATTGTTTACATTAATTTCCCCACTACAGATGTTGGGGTGTATCCCATCAAGCCCCATCGATTTATTTGTCTTTACCTTAGACAACTGAAGTAGAACCTCTGCCTCGATTAACTCTTCTTTCCTAACTGAGGTCCCTTTCCCTCATTTTCATTTGTAAAAACTGAACCGAAATATTCATTGAGGCAGTCAGGTAGACCTTTATCATCTTCTACATACGTTCCTTCTAATGTTTTTAATCTAACTAATTCTTGTTTTACTTTCTTTTTCTCATTTATGTTTTATCTCCCTTTTTTACTGACAGGGCAATTCTCTCTTCTGCGTGTGATTTGGCAACTTATAATTTTCTTTGCTTCTTTCTGCCTAATTTTATAGATCTTCCTCACTTTGGGTATTTTGGTATTTACTAAAGGCTAACTTCTTGTCTTTTACGATTTTGGCCACTTCTGCGGAGTACCACAACGGTTTCTTTAATTGTTTACTCTTACTGACCAGCCTAATACAATTTTCTGTTATCTTCAATAATACAACTTTTAAATAATCCCATTTCTCCTGGACCCCATTTAAATTCATATTCTCATTTTAGAAAAGTCAGCTTTTCTAAAATCTAAAACTTTTGTTCTTGTGTGGTGTGACTCTGTTCACTGTTCGTATATAAAACCACACAGAATGAGGCCCTATAACTTAGTATATTTACTGTGGAAGGTACACATGAAGACTAGTATTTATCTTTACATTGCATATCCATATCCAATGAGATAACTAGAAAGACTTACCTATCTGCAATTGCATGGCTTCTGCAAATATATTATTGAAGATGGTCTGCAAAAATATGAAAATATTCAGCTTATGGGAAAGCAGACCCTTTTGAGTCACAGTTGGGTGAACAAACATCAAGCTACATATTCAATAACCTGCTTTTTTTGCTCATGCTGTCTGAACATCCTGTCAAATTTTAAACATCTCAATGGGTTTAAAAATTCTTTGAAAATGAGGCTAATTTACTGCAAAGAGTAACACAACAGTCTTACTCTGGCAGTTATAGTGTTAACATGAGCAGTTGTTTCATTAACTGAATAATGCTTGTAAATAAATGTAATTTCTGATGTTCCAATGAGCAGAACATCCTGACATGTATGATTTAACATTTATTTCAAAACAATCTATAGTAAGGTCACTTAGTGTTACATAATATTTTATTTTGATTGGTGTACATAGAGATGAAAAAGAAATATAAAATTGATTGAAACCAAATCCCAGGTAATAATAGAATTGCCCTGTGAAAACTATTATTTCCGTAACAAGACAGATATCATGTCCGGTTATCACATCCTCTTGCTAGGCAAATAGGGTTCTATATTCAAGACTAATCCAGAACAGATTGGAAAAGACACATCGGTTTGTGGTTTCCAGACCATTAGTTCAGACAGCTTTTATCATCATCCTGCTATTTCTACCCTGTGACGTATCTGTTTAAGAGAAGTGCAAACAGCAGTAAATTGATTTGAAGAAGAGAGTAAACATTGTTAAACACAATGTGGCCTTCAAAAGATCTTTCTCTTATGGCAGTAATTCTTAAGATGTTTCACTGGTTGTTCTCCACGGGATCCACAAACCATTTCAAAAAAGTCCCTACGCATTGATTAGATCTAGGACCACCTTACATACTTGGAGAGCAGACCAGTCTCACAAAAAGTCCTGGCAGCATGGAAGCAACCGCACATCTCAGCAGTGAGCAAACTACTAGAAGAAGTGTTCAGATTTGACTAAATGCCTGATGACTGTATATGCAAGAAATCCGGCAGCCTTGTCTTCCAAGTTTTAAGAAGGCCATGGAAGAGCCCCTCAATTTCTAATTTCCAGTTTTTAATAGAACTATCCAATGTTCTGTTCATTTGTATTGTTCTAGTTTTGGAATACTGTTTAAGACTCAATGAGCTCCTCTGGCATCAACCAATGAAGAGCAGCTGCCCTTTATTGGTTGATACCAGAGGAGCCCCCTGCCAGCGACCAATGGTCGCTCTTACAGACCTTTAAAATTTAAATCCTGGTGCCAAAGCCATTGGTCTTCCCAGGCCAAGCTGCTCTGAGGTGTATTTTGCCCTGCCCTTTGCCAGGGAGACTCAAATCCTCCTTCCGTCCAAGCCAAGTTGCTTAGAGTCTAAGTTAAAGGTCGGTACGAGTGACTCTATCGGTCGCCGCCAGGGAGCTCGTCTAGCATCAACCAATGAAGAGGAGCTGCCCTTCATGGGTTAATACCAGAGGAGTCGCTCTTACAAACTTTTAAAATCCTGGCACCAACACTGCTGAGTACTGTTACCGCGTTAACCCCATATATAAACCCCTGCTAGAAAACCGCCATGAAAATGAAGAGAAAAATGAATACGAAGAACATACCCGAATATTCGCCAGATGAACACCAAGACGAACACGAAGACTTGGCCAGCACCCAAGCCTTATACAAACAAAGTAATGACTTTAAATAGGTGTGCATCTTAAAGGTCATTTGTGACTAATATAGTTTTGCAAGCACCATGTGGATATGCCTAACTTGCCCATTGACTTGAGCTATGGTGCATGTACAGTGCCTGCTTCTTTAGAATCAGGGAGGGAAGTAAGAAAAACGCATTCAGCAATACAAAATGCCAGGTTGAGTTGTTGAGTTGTCATCGGTTTATTTGCTAACATGGCAACTCAGTGTATGTTAGTAGTACAATAGAGTTGAACTGCGGTCAAATTCACTAGTGCAGAGATAAGTTCCTTAATTTCTGCCAAATCACAAAGCCCAACACATTTTGAATATTTGTGAATTTTGTCTAAAATGTATTAACTTGCACATATTTGAGAGAATGTCTAAAATATAGTTGTGCACAGTGAGTACCTTGAAGAGTAGGAGCAGTACTTGAACCTAGAGCATTAATCCCACTAATGACAATGCATTGTGAGCCTGTACACATCCAATCCAATCATGTTGAGTCATTGTTGAGTCATACTGCAGAGCATTTTCAGAAAATTGATAGAATATTAAAATCAGTGTTTTATTTACCATGGACCCTGCCCTTATTCAGACATAAGACAGCTTTCCAGTAGCCCCCTCTGCATTGTTCATCATCAATACAGAACACCAGAACATGATATTATATCCCAGTACTCCCTAGGCATAGCGACTTTTAATGCATTCTATGGAGGCTGTGCCAGCTAAGCACAGTCTTTCATAGTATCAATGGGCCCACTAATCAGAGAACTTTCTTGTAACCAGCCCATTGAGCAGCAGCCTGGTCTTTAAGAGATTTTTGTGATCTGCTACCTGGTTTTGTGGCAGGGAGACCGCTGCCCCATGGACCAGCCACTCTAGGTCTATTTGGCCAAGGTGAAAATATGCATTGATTAAAATTACTATTTAAGTTGACAGTGGTGTGTAGTAGACCCATACTGTACATGAATAGAGCCATTTACAACATGTTTTTATTTTTAAACAGATGAGCGAGTAATTTAGTGATAGTTTCAATATAATTTGGTACAATAACAGACTGAAAGTGTAATTGTAAAAAATCTCCTATTTCTTGGTTCACAGCCAGGTCAAAACACTGCACCAGATGTACCATCAGATGAGGAAATCCCAAAGCAAGCCAATGGGTTATTTTGTGTTTCTACATCTGATGCTATTTGTTCCTCCTGTTCTTCATTTGGGAATTTATTATTGGTGCAGTTCCATGTTCATTGTAACTGTGGATTAAAAATAAAAATGTAGAGAAATTAAGTATTCTATATTACAAACTATTCAACCACTAATAACCCACACAGTATTATTTATGCATCCTGAGCTACAGGACACAGGTATGTGCGTCACTCTAAAATGAGATCATGGAATAATGATATTGACTGATGAACATTTGGTTGTTCTTAAATTCTTATTAAGAACTTACTTTTTACTTCTGATTTCTCATTATTTTTATCTTAAAAAATGATTCTTCAAAGACCCAAACCAAATACTATAAATAAAAATACCAATTATTATGTTAATGTATTACATACCCTTTTTTGTGCAAAAATGACCACACCATGCAGCTGTACATAGATAACTTGGCCAAGAACATGGTTAGAGTATTCTGATATGAAAGACAACATTAATTTACATCGTAATACATCTATAATTATTTTGTAGGAACCCTTGATTTTTTTCTGCTATACCACAAGCACCACAGTGGAGTGTCTCTGTGAAAGTCTAGAGGTTCAGGACAGAAAGACAGAGGTAGCCTTGTGTATTGCAGAATTGTTGTGGGCCCTCATAAACATATCATTTTATGTCTGTTACACAGATTTCCATTGCTTGTTCTGTCTTGGATGTCTGCACTGTCCTATCTTATCTACCCCTCTCATCTCTCCTGGCTCCACCTCTTCCATTATCTAACTTTTTGCTTGGTTACACACCCTACCACCTCTTGTCTTTTAATCGTTCTTACTGTTTCATTGCCAGCATAAAAGCATCCTAAACATCATTCCATCTTATATACATTTTGCTTTCAGCTCTACATGCACTTCATGCTCACTCACTTGAACTCCACAATATGTCACGAACCGAGGACACAGATAGATAAGGAGCCCAGGTGCAGGGGATACGAGGGGCTCTGTCTGTACCCCACGATGCATGACGGCCTGGGGTTGTTACAGACAGGCGCAGGAATGAACCACAGACAGAAGATCAGGTTTAAGAGCTGTATTGCATGTGATGGTACAACAATAATTGAACAAGGAATGTCACTTGGCAGGAAGCCCTCTTGCGGGGCACACGGCAGATAAGCCCTCTTGGGGGGCACACGGCAGATAAGCCCTCTTGCGGGGCACACGGCAGAAAAGCTCCCTTGCGGGGCACACGGCAGAAAAGCTCCCTTGCGGGGCACACGGCAGAAAAGCTCCCTTGCGGGGCACACGGCAGATAAGCTCCCTTGCGGGGCACACGGCAGATAAGCTCCCTTGCGGGGCACACGGCAGACAAGCCCTCTTGCGGGGCACACGGCAGACAAGCCCTCTTGCGGGGCACACGGCAGACAAGCCCTCTTGCGGGGCACACGGCAGACAAGCCCTCTTGCGGGGCACACGGCAGACAAGCCCTCTTGCGGGGCACACGGCAGACAAGCCCTCTTGCGGGGCACACGGCAGACAAGCCCTCTTGCGGGGCACACGGCAGACAAGCCCTCTTGCGGGGCACACGGCAGACAAGCCCTCTTGCGGGGCACACGGCAGACAAGCCCTCTTGCGGGGCACACGGCAGACAAGCCCTCTTGCGGGGCACACGGCAGACAAGCTCCCTTGCGGGGCACACGGCAGACAAGCTCCCTTGCGGGGCACACGGCAGACAAGCTCCCTTGCGGGGCACACGGCAGACAAGCTCCCTTGCGGGGCACACGGCAGACAAGCTCCCTTGCGGGGCACACGGCAGACAAGCTCCCTTGCGGGGCACACGGCAGACAAGCCCTCTTTCGGGGCACACGGCAGACAAGCTCCCTTGCGGGGCACACGGCAGACAAGCCCTCTTTCGGGGCACACGGCAGACAAGCCCTCTTTCGGGGCACACGGCAGATAAGCCCTCTTTCGGGGCACACGGCAGATAAGCCCTCTTGCGGGGCACACGGCAGATAAGCCCTCTTTCGGGGCACACGGCAGATAAGCCCTCTTTCGGGGCACATGGCTGGCCGCAACTCAGGAACATGGCAGGTTGCCCACTTGCAGGGCACACGGCAGGTTGCCCACTTACAGGGTACTCGACTTTGGAGTCCACTTACTGGGGCGCTGGCCGCAACTCAGGAACATGGCAGGTTGCCCACTTGCAGGGCACACGGCAGGTTGCCCACTTGCAGGGTACTCTACTTGGGAGTCCACTTAGTGGGGCGCAGGCCGCAACTCAGGAACACGGCAGGTACTGGAGCAAGGCAGGTTTCTGGAGCAAGGCAGGTTTCTGGAGCAAGGCAGGTTTCTGGAGCAAGGCAGGTTTCTGGAGCAAGGCAGGTTTCTGGAGCAAGGCAGGTTTCTGGAGCAAGGCAGGTTTCTGGAGCAAGGCAGGTTTCTGGAGCAAGGCAGGTTTCTGGAGCAAGGCAGGTTTCTGGAGCAAGGCAGGTTTCTGGAGCAAGGCAGGTTTCTGGAACAAGGCAGGTTTCTGGAACAAGGCAGGTTTCTGGAACAAGGCAGGTTTCTGGAACAAGGCAGGTTTCTGGAACAAGGCAGGTTTCTGGAACAAGGCAGGAATCAAACAGGTAGTCCTTTGACTTCAATGTCAAGGCCCAGACTGCAGGGCTGGGCAGGCTTATAAAGGCTGTGATAATCAGGTAAGCAACTGCAGCTGGACCTGATAATTGGTTTGAGTGGTTCTGAAATGCAAGGGCGGCCACTAGTGGCTGGAAACATGAAATGAGCAACGTAAAATATAAACAAGTCCGGTCAGCGCATGGGGAAACGTGACACAATATGAGTTTTGTCATTTTTACGCATCGTTTTCATATACGCTATATGGTATTGGGTATTGGGACACCTGACCACTATACCAGCAGGGACTTTCATGACATTGCATTCTCAATACATAGACATGAATATGAAGTCCCCCCCTTTTGCAACTATAACGGCTTCCACTCTTCTGGGAAGGCTTTCCACAAGAGTTTGGAGTGTTTCCGTGGGAATTTTTGCTCATTCATCCAGTAAAGCATTTGTGAGGTCAGACACTGATATTGGACTAGAAGCCCTTGCTCGCAATCTGTGTTCCAGTTCATCCCAAAGGTGTTCGATGGGGTCGAGCTCAGGGCTCTGTGTGGGCCAGTCAAGTTTTTTAATAGAACTATCCAATGTTCTGTTCATTTGTATTGTTCTAGTTTTGGCATACATGAATACTGTTTAAAACTCAATGAGCTCCTCTGGCATCAACCAATGAAGAGCAGCTGCCCTTTATTGGTTGATACCAGAGGAGCCCCCTGCCAGCGACCAATAGTCGCTCTTACAGACCTTTAAAATTTAAATCCTGGTGCCAAAGCCATTGGTCTTCCCAGGCAAAGCTGCTCTGAGGGGTATTTTGCCCTGCCCTTTGCCAGGGAGACTCAAATCCTCCTTCCGTCCAAGCCAAGTTGCTTAGAGTCTAAGTTAAAGGTCGGTACAAGTGACTCTATTGGTCGCCGCCAGGGAGCTCGTCTAGCATCAACCAATGAAGAGGAGCTGCCCTTCATGGGTTAATACCAGAGGAGACCCCTGCCGACAACCAATAGAGTCGCTCTTACGGACTTTTAAAATCCTGGCACCAACGCTGCTGAGTACTGTTACCGCGTTAACCCCATATATAAACCCCTGCTAGAAAACCGCCATGAAAGACAGAGGTAGCCTTGTGTATTGCAGAATTGTTGTGGGCCCTCATAAACATATCATTTTATGTCTGTTACACAGATTTCCATTGCTTGTTCTGTCTTGGATGTCTGCACTGTCCTATCTTATCTACCCCTCTCATCTCTCCTGGCTCCACCTCTTCCATTATCTAACTTTTTGCTTGGTTACACACCCTACCACCTCTTGTCTTTTAATCGTTCTTACTGTTTCATTGCCAGCATAAAAACATCCTAAACATCATTCCATCTTATATACATTTTGCTTTCAGCTCTACATGCACTTCATGCTCACTGACTTGAACTCCACAATATGAGTTTTGTCATTTTTACGCATCGTTTTCATATACGCTATATGGTATTGGGTATTGGGACACCTGACCACTATACCAGCAGGGACTTTCATGACATTGCATTCTAAATATATAGACATGAATATGAAGTCCCCCCCTTTTGCAACTATAATGGCTTCCACTCTTCTGGGAAGGCTTTCCACAAGAGTTTGGAGTGTTTCCGTGGGAATTTTTGCTCATTCATCCAGTAAAGCATTTGTGAGGTCAGACACTGATATTGGACTAGAAGCCCTTGCTCGCAATCTGTGTTCCAGTTCATCCCAAAGGTGTTCGATGGGGTCGAGCTCAGGGTTCTGTGTGGGCCAGTCAAGTTCTTCCACACCAAACTAATTCAGTTCTTTATGGACCTTGCTTCGTGCACTGGGGCACAGTAATGCTGGAATAAAAAAGGGTCTTTCCCAAACTGTTCCCACAAAGTTGGAAGCATAGCATTGTCAAAAATGTCTTGAAATGCTGAAGCATTAAGATTTCCTTTCACTGGACGTAATGAGCCTAGCCCAACCCCTGAAAAACAGCCCCATATCATTATCCCTCCTCCATCAAACTTTACAGTTGGCACAATCCAGTCAGGCAGGTAATGTTCTCCCGACATCCGCCACACCCAAACTCGCCAATCAGACTGCAAAACAGAGAAACGTTATTTGAACACGCTTCTAATGCTCATGAGTCCAGTGGTGGCATGATTTACACCACTATATCCGACACTTGGTGATGTGATGCTTGCATGCAGCTGCACCGGCCATGGAAACCCATTCTGTGAAGCTCCCACCGCACAGTTTTCGTACTGATATTAATGCCAGTGGAAGGTTGGCACACTTCAGTAGGGTGACCACATCAGCCATGTTTACCAGGACATATATTTCTTTATATTGAGAACCTATTCGTCAGATACATCCCCCATACTGCCGGGCATCATTTTATCTGGTCAGCAATGTATAAAAATTATGTGTGTCCCAAAAAACATGGCTGATGTGGTCACCCTATTCTTCAGCTATGGCATCAGCAGGGTGTAGGCGATTTTTATGGACCAATGCACGTCAGCACTCGGTGACCCAACTCTGTGACTCTAAGTCAGGCATGTCCAAAGTCCTGCCCGAGGGCCAATTGCGGCCCGCGTTCCGGACTGATAAGGCCCCCCAGATAAGTTGCCCAAATATAGATCTGTTTTTTGATATTAAGGGCAGAGTGATTTAACACCTGTTTGATTTGTCATCCAAGTCACAAAATGAAAAGTATGCTGTTTTCAATAAACTTTGCATAAAATAGTTAATTTTGCATTTAATTTTAATGGTTCAAAGAATGTCAGGCAAAATGGTCGGCCCTCGCACATGTTCACTTCATCAAATCTGGCACTCTTTGAAAAAAGTTTGGACATGCCTGCTCTAAGTGGTCTTCCACTTTATGGATAAGTTGTGATGCTCCTAAACGCTACCACAATCCAATAATACAACATACAGTTGAACTGTGGAATATCTAGCAGGGATGAAATTATTGCAAAGGTGGCATCATATCACAGTGCCATGCTTGAAATTACCGAGCAATGAATCTGATTCAATAATTAAGAGGTTTGTCCTAATACTTTTATCCATATAGTGTATCTTCTTTCCCATACTTTATGGACCTGCTTTTTTCTACCTTAAGCCATCTGATCATTTTCCCTTTTTCCAGAACAAATTCCAGAAACTATCCGTATTACCACCAGTGTTCCCTCTAAGCTGTGCGCTTGTGCGCGCACATAGCTTTAAGAGAGAGCGCACACGTCCGAAAATTGTGCGCACAACCAGTAGCGTACCTAGTGGAGGTCCGCTACTGGTTGTGCGCACGGGACCCGCCCAGAGACGGACAGTAATGTCCGCCGCTAGAGGAGCAGGTTCTGTTGGGGTGATAAAGGATCTCCCTCTAACCGGCTTAAAGACAATCAAGGGAGCGGGAGGTCTGTTAATGCAGACCTCCGATCCTGCTCCCATGCGATGCACGTGGCAACTGATGCTGTGCGTTGGGATTTGATGTCATATCCCGGCGCACAACACTGAAGCCATGCAAACCGCCTTCCTCACAGGACACAGAAGAAGAAGAGAAAGAACGAAGAGGAGGAGGAAAAGTGACAGGACACAGAAGAAGAGGAAGAATTAAGAGGAGGTGGAAAAGTGACAGTGACAGAGAAAGGGTAGGAAAACATTCAGTGAGAGTGGATTAGTAAAGTGTGTGAGAGTGATGGGTGTTATGCTGTAGTTTATGCTGAATGTTTGTGAATGAGTGTGTGATAGCACGGATGTGTAAGTGGGGGGGTAGCATGGCATAGGGAGGCTTTAATCACATCCCTATCATGCCCAGGTTCCAGCATGTACTGGCTGCCTGGGCATGATAGGAGTGTGATTGCTGTTAGCAATTATATAATATTGTTGTTGATTTTTTTGTGTCCAAATTTGGTGTGTTAACCACACTTTTATTAAACGTAAGTAACACACCGAAATTGGACAGAAAATATAAATACCGTATTGGCTCGGATATAGGCCGCCCCCGTATATAGGCCGCACCCTAAAAGTTTGGTGCTTTTTTAAAGAAAAAGTTTTTTTCTTTAAAAAACCACCAAAAAAAAACATGCTGCCACTCTGTCCCCCCCCTGAGATATGCTGCCACTGTCCTCCCTCCCCGAGATATGCTACCACTGTCCTCCTCCTCCTACCCCCCGCGATATGCTACCACTGTCCTCCTCCTCCTCCCCCCGCGATATGCTACCACTGTCCTCCTCTGCCCCCCCCCCCTCGACTTACCGGAGCAGACTCCCGGGTGTCTTGCGGGGCCGACGGGGGACATCTACGCAATACGCGTATGCAACTTCCGGTACCGGTACCGGAAGTTGCATACGCGTATCGCGTAGATGTCTCCCGCCGGCCCCGCAAGACACCCGGGAGTCTGCTCCGGTAAGTCGGGGTTGGGCAGAGGTTAAAATGCACCGTGCGGATGTTCACCGGCAACGGCGCATCGCCGCTGCCGGTGAACGTCCGTGCGATGCGCTTAGACAACCTCCCGTGCCGGCACCCCCCCCGTGGAAAGTGCCGGCAGGGGAGGCTGTCTGAGGGTATCAGACAGTAGGATGCAGGTCCCCTGCACCGCTGCGGGGGATCTGTATCCTACCCCGCTGCCTGCCCGGCGCCCGGGACTGCATGTCCCGGGCGTCGGGCGCTAAACCCCGAATATAGGCCGCACCCCCACTTTAAAGACTTAAAGTGGGGGAAAAAAGTGCGGCCTATATTCGAGCCAATACGGTATATATATTTTATTAATTGTTATTGAATTTTGATTGATCACACTCCTATCATGTCCAGGCAACCAGTACATGCTAGAACCTGGGCATGATAGGAGTGTGATTGATGTTAACAATCATATATATTAATATTGTTATTGATTTTTTTTTCAAATTTTGGTGTGTTACTTACTTTTAATAAAAGTGCTTTTTTTGTTTTTTGTTAAGGTGGGTGGTCACTTCGGTCAAGTGAATGCTGAATTTTCGGTTTTGGTCCAGAATTTTCATTTTGATGCATCCCTACTATATACTAGGCCAGACACGGAAGTGGTAGACCTACACCACATCAATGTTTGGCATTATTGCTCAATGTATAGTGATAGGTGTTATGCTGTACCACCGTCAATGTTTGCCTCAGTATATAATGATAGCAGTTATGCTATATCACTGTCAATGTTTGCCTCAATATATGATGATAGCAGGTATGCTGTAACACCATCAATGTCTGCCTCAGTATATAGTGATAGGTGTTATGCCGCACCCCAGTCAATGTGTGCCTCAGTATATAGTGATAGGTGTTATGCTATACCACCGTCAATGTCTGGCTTAGTATATAATGATAACAGTTATGCTGTACCCCTGTCAATGTTTGCCTAACGATAGAAGCTATGCAGTTTTAAAGTGTGTGTGTGGGGGGGGGGGCCACATACAGGATCCGCCCCAGGTGGCAAATACTCTAGGTATACCCCTGCGCACAACAGTTTTTCCCAATAAAATAAATAAATATATATATATATATGTTTTATCCTTTATGCGGCCCGGAGCCTTCGCTTGTGATTCGCTCATAATTTACTTATGCAGTGAGAATTTCACCTTTAAAATAAACCATGGAAATGGAGTCAAAAGGGGTGGAAATATATAGCTCCATCCCCTTGCAATGTGATTTTTTTCAGCTCCACCAACTTGGCTTTATATGGACTGTGTGACAGAGCAAAATGGACATTAGGAGAGAGGCTTGACATTACAGTAAGTAATACTGTTGTGTAACTAATACTATATTATCACACTATAATGTAGTGTTATTAACCATGAGCGTATTGTACCAAAAAATAGAATAACAATTTAAATGTAACATTTGCATATGCATATTGTGCGCACAAATTTTGGCTCTGGGAAAATTTTTGCACAAGACAAATTTTCTGCGCACACCCCCTAAGAAAAATTAGAGGGAACATTGATTACCACTACCAACCTAACCCACCCTATTATCCTAGAATTCACATAACATTCTGCTCCATCCCAACAATCTCAATTCATAGTCTTTCAAGTTATAATTTGTTTACATGAACATGCATTGGAAGATACATGTTATTGCTATATATAATGCACATTTTAGAACTCAAGTGGTTAGGGACTCTGTTTTCCAATCAATTTTACAATGTGAACATAGAGCTTCCATGCCAGCCCATTAGAAAGCAGTGAGAGCACTGCTGTGCATCATTCACTAGCATCCTGTTTACAAAGGCAAGTAATTAAAATGGCACATCAATAAAAAAGGCATGTATTTATAAAATCTTCTATTTATTTTCAATGTGTACAAGGCACTATTTTGGGGGTTTTCCATGTTTAAAGACGTTTACAAATCTGCAAACCAGGCTCTGATTATCTTTTGTGTAATTTATGAACAGCAGAGCAGCATTGACTGTAAGCAACCTAAGTAGTTACGGAGAAAAAAAGCAGATGGGCTAATGGTTAAACTGATATTTTACTATGATCCACGGCCACAAAGATTGGCTTCTTTTTTCAGATTTGTTAGCTTGAACCAATTATTTTTATTTAGAAAAGCATTGATGTATAGAAATGCTTAGAAGAACATGACTTCTAGCAGTGTTCGTATGTTTTATTGATCATTTTCATTTTTAGTTTCTTTAAGATATTTTTTTATTTGGTTCTTGATTGGATACAGATGTTTCATATAAATATCCTATTTTGTTTCATTGGTAGATCTTTTTACCTCTCTCATCTTGCCATATTTGTTGGGAGGAGTAGTGGAAATTGTCTCCACAATGGCAAATTCTTTGTTAAGACACATCCATTAAGACACAGAAACTCAGGGCAACTTTCATTGTACTTTATGTAATTTAGTCAAGCCTCAGGCTCTAGCTTAACCCACCAGTTTATTATAATCTCTTTATTAGTTTGTTAGACCTGTCAGCCTTTGATATATACACCCTAATGTAAAATTATTAGCATATCTGTGCACATATGGAAAATATACACACATTGTGTACACTGTAACTTTGACGCATTCATTTTATATTCATTTACGTATTCCTGCAAGGCAGATCCCCCAATCAATTACTCATGATGGAAATCTGATTAGCACCTGTTAATCTATTACATTTAATCAGTAGAAATATATCATTATCCTACACAAGTATGGTAATTTCCATAATTGTACAGAGTTAACCTTAGTTTAAAAAAAGAATTTTATAAAACAGTTTCACCGTTTAAACATTTGCATATTATAAATTATCTTGGGAAAAAAGAAATCAGTAATGCAAATTTAAGATAATTTTTATAAATAGAAACAGAAATGCCAAATACATGTATGTGGATGTAAGCAGTTTAGGCACTTGCCTAGGCCTTGATCATGCACAAGGCCACCATTTAAGGATGAATACTTAATGAAGAGATGTTACACACATGGGAATATTATGAGTATATCTGTCTTGTGGTCTCCTTCTAAGTCTTCTTTTGGCAGATGTGAGGGGAGTAGCCCGGTCTGGAGAGAGTGGGAGGAAAGAGTCTGTGGAACCAAATGGCAAGTAGTAAGAATCATATTGGATGGTAGAGATAAAAAAAAAAAACACTCCCTACCAGGAGATCACCAGGAGGCACCATGCTCAGTTACATTAGAGGCAAAGGCATATGAATACTAAGATAAAATGTGAAGTTCCTTTATGGGCTTATGTTGTATAGGTGCCTATCAAGTCATACACCAGATTAAATAGGAGGGTATCCACAAGTTGCAGGGAAGCCAGTAAGTATGAAGAAGGATAAACATTTAGTTATCAATAAGTGTGAGCTGTTTATAGTAAAAATGTGTCTATTTTGTATCCACTCCTGTAGACCTTAATAAATATTTCCGTAATGTCTCATTCGTCTGTGGAGACAGTGCTAGAGTTTTCACATTTATGTAAAAACCATTACATAGGGTTGCAACTTTGATCATATTTAGGAACTGTATACAAACATGACATCAGACAGTATTTGAAATATACCACCCAATGTTTTTTCACAGTAATGTCAGATAATGCACAAATATGTTTCTATGCTACCCTAACTGTAGAGGTTGGTGAGGCTGCCATATGCTGGGCAATAAACAATTTTGCATAGTTGCCTCAGCATCCAGCTACACAGCCCCTTGCACACATATATTTCTGTATGCATTTAAGAACCCTAAAAATTAAGTAGAGGAGACAGTTTAACCCTTTGAGGACAATTGGCGGTCCCTAAACCCATTGAAATCAATGCATTTTGAGCCTGTACATGTACAGGCTTTGTCATTAACGGGTTAAGCTTGTTTTGGCTTGCTCTTTTCCTCTACCTTGACCAGTTTAAGTACCCACTACCTGATTGTATTTAATATATTGGCTCCTTGCTTTCAGCCACTAAGGAATTACAGCCATCAGTATGTTTCAACTTCAGGATGGCATCCATAAGCAGCCAATAAAGAACTTCATGAGCCTATAGTCAACTTGGTATCTTCCTGGTATGCCTAACCAATTCTCGTGATAGATTAAGTATATTAAAAGATTAGCATTTTAGGGCCAATATATACCTAAAGTGAAGGCCATGTGGGGTGGGTGTACAGGGTTGAATGGCACACAAGTGGCAGGGAGTGAAGGAGAAAGAGGGGCGCTGAGCATTCCTCATATCGTATTACATCATATGATATCAGATCCCAGCGCCCAGTCCTCTGAGTGCAACCTGGGGACTGTGACAAGTGCTCTGAGTACAATCTGGGTGCTGGGGCACATCATGTATGTGCAAGCTGAGCGCTGCTGCAAATCTTATGAGTGCAATCTGGGTGCTGGGCAAGTCTCACGGATGCAATCTGGGTGCTGGGTAAATCTCATGGATGTAATTTGGGTGCTGGCATGTCCTGTGTTCAATCTGGGTTCTGCATCTAGTCCTGTGTATGCAACCTGGGTTCTGGGCAAGTGGTTTGGGTGCAACCTCGGTGCTAAGCAAGTGGTTTGGATGCAACTTGGGTGCTGAGTAAGTCTTGTGGATGCAATCTGGGTGCTGCGGAAAGTCCTATGAGTGGAATCTGGGTGCTAAGCAAGTCCTTTGGATGCAATCTGGGTGCTGGGGCAAGTGCCATGTGTGCAATCTGGGGTTGGGGCATGTCCTGTGAGTGCAATCTAGGTGCTGGGCAATTCCTGTGTATGCAATCTGGGTGCCAAAGTTGGCCTTTGGGGGTGGGCAACCTGTGATCTATGGCTCCTATGTGGGTCAATGAATACTAATGTGCATTTTTCACTTGATCATACTTTGGTAATTTTTTGTTTGTTTTTTTGATTTTAACTTTGTTAACACTACACAAATTGAATTTTTTTATCTGTGATAAATCAATGTTCATATTCTTAATTGTTTCTTCTAACTGGTCCTTTTATATATTTAAACTGGTCCTTAATAATGTATCATTATTGGACACATGTTTTACCTAGAACTACTTAGTGTAAAAACTAGGAAAGCTTGCACTAGTGGCCCAGCACATATAATTAAAAAGTGATATTAATATACTGAAGTGATATTGGGAGTTATGCTGTACCACAATCAGTGCCTGTCTCAGTATATAGTGATGGGAGAAATGCCGTACCACCTTATCTATATCACTGACAACATGTTTGGGGCCAACATGGCACTGACAAGCTGTTTGGGGACAAAGATGGCACCGAGGAACTGTTTGGGGCAAAGCTGGCACTGTGGGAAGTGAGTGACATGTTACATGGGGAAGTAGAGGCCCAAAGAGGTAGAGAAGAAAATAAGTGTGGTTAGAGGGGTTATGTCTGTTAGGAGGAGGAGTAAGCAATGCTGCAATACCCACCTGGGGGTGCCAAATACAGGGGCATTCCTGCTGACAACACAGAAAATGCCCCATTTAAAGGGGAAATGGGCGGGGAGTGGGTTGTGTCAAAACCCTGTTCCCGCGACCTGGAGAATTCGGTTGTTGGAGCAAAGGCAGGATTTTGCAAAATATGCACAAGAGGGCTAGTAAAATATATATATTATTCACCCAGTTTACACTCAAGTAGTTAAAAGGACACAAATATTTTTAACATATTGGAATCTGAACTATTAGTCTTGTCAAAAAGCTTTGCAAGTCGGAATCATCATTATTATTTGTTTATATTTACAAATGCATCAATCACATTGATTCTGTTGCATTATGTACTGTACAGTAACTGTAATTAGGTCCATTTAGAAGAAAGACTGAAAGTTGAACAGCAAGAGCCTGCAGGAAACCCACAGGCCTCTATATCATCGATGCAGTAAAATTAGTTTGTAGCATGCTCTTTGATAAAAGCGAATCAATACCTAACAAAGAAGACAATGACAATATTTGGTGTAGTGGTCGATTGTATTGATTACAGAGCATCAAATGAGCTGAACAGACCTAAATTTCTGCAATAATTGTCACAAAATTGTCATAAAAAGATTTATCCCTGCAATTTAGAAATAAACCCTTTAAGATGCTATTGACGTGAACTGATGTGATAGTTGTCTATAGACAGTTTAAAGGTTATAGTTCCCTTGCACAGAAGATAAGACACTGGAGAATAGACTGGCAGCACCAATTTTCAGGATCCAGTTCATGTGTAAATGCAGAGTCTTAGGTAATGGTTACCAGATTATTGAAGATTGAAAACTCATTCATATGTTACAGGTCTGAATGAGGTTTAATGCAATATTTAGACTGCTGTTCTGAGTCATAGTTGAACAACCTTATATCCAAAAAGTGTCATTTTACTTAAATTCACATCATCCTTAAAAAGTCAAAAACTAAAGATGATGGATTTGGAGTCAACCAATCAGTTGAAAAGGGACGAGTTTTCCACAATCTAGAATTCTTATACTATCACGCATAAGTATTGAGTATTTATTAGAAAGCCTTAGATCTTTGGAATGTAAAATGGTGTGTTTTTCCACTGTTTACTTTGAAAACAAAAATTGATTCTTGCAGTGTCCCCATTGTAATAGTTTGTGCTGCCAAATAACCCGTAACATTTATCCATAAACAGAGTACATGGATCTGTTGGATTCACCTAATCCATGGTATTATCATCTGTGTTTATGTTAGGAGATGTAATGCAATTGCTATATTTTTCATTAATTATTTTACCTGTGAGTAAAACATACTCATATGAACTGCCTTTTTATGGATGCTAAAACAAGTAATGTGTTATATTTAAATGTGATTAGACAGCAGTTGCAAGAGCATCTCAATTCACATCACAAAACAATGCTAATGCCAACAATATCTTCTGGGCTAGGCCAACTAGCCTCAGGAGCAACAGTCCCTCGTCTCAAAAGCAGGAGGTTCTGGAACCTTAGTGTGCCACTAGTCTGGTCTTCCTGAACAATCCATTTAGACTATGGAGGACTATGCCAAGCAGATACATCCTCTATAGCATACAGTTAATGGCATTGTGTGCCTTTAAGACACAGAGTGGGGTATGATATCATATATAACCAGTGAGGACAGCTGCTGTGCAGATGGTGCCTGGGTATGCTACTTTAGGCCTGATGCATGGAAAATACTTTACTGGCTGATGCCCTTTTTTTAATTAAACAAGGATTATGCAGTATGTACTATCTTTTGCAAAAAAATCGTAAATAGAAAGTATATACCGTATTGGCTCCAATATAGACCGCACCCAAATATGGGCCGCACCCTTAAAGTTTGGTGCTATTTTAAATAAAAAGTTATTTAAAAATAGAGATACACATTAGTGGAATGGTAAAACAGTATTTTATCTAATGAACAGGAAAAACATTTTTGGTATCTATTTGTCATCATATGTTATAAACAAACGGAAAACCAATTGCCATTTTAAGGTCCCACCCCTTTAATTCATAATGCTTTTTACTTATAGATATGCCCCTCTGCCCCCAGATATGCCACTCTGTCCCCTTATAAGCCACTCTGCCCCTGATAAGCCACTCTGCCCCTAATATGCTTTATAACCCCTGATATGCTTTTTGCCCCCAGATATGCCACTCTGACTCCCAGATATGCTCTATGCCCCCTAGAAATGCCCACCTGACCCCCAGATATGCTTTATGCCCCTAGAAGTGCCGATCTGCCCCACTGATATGCCACTCTGCTTCCTAAAAGTACCCCCCCCAGAATCCCTGGTGTTTACCGGGGCTTACCCACAGCCCCGGAACTGCCTGGAACTGCATGTCCAGAGCGTCGGGCGCTAAACCCCGAATATAGGCCACACTCCCACTCTAAAGACTTAAAGTGGGGGGGGCGTATTCACTTTTCCATCTTCCTAGTTTTGAAACCCTAGTTTTAGCTACCTGGAAGCCTCTTGGAGATCACATGTGATGCATCGTGCAATCATATCAATATTTTTGCTGAAAATTATATCAAACATCCTTATGCAAGCCACGTCACAATATCAATTTTCCTCCGTTTACAACAATGTTATGGATTCACGTGCCGTGTGCCTACTCTCAGCTCAGGCTCATACTGCCCCTTAGTGTCCGAAGTCTGCCTGGAAAAGGTGACGTACAACTGTAACAATTGATTTTTTGAGAAAACAGGAATTAAATAGCACCAATGAAAATTATTATGCACATTTTCTGCTCTTCTGTTTCATGTAACAAATACCTACTTAGCACACATTGCCCTACTATTTTATGATATAAATATGGCATGTATGATAAATAAAATAGTGGGAGCACCCTTTACACGGGGCAAACTCATTACTTTTTGAACTTGGCTGTTCCTATTGCATAGTGTACTTGGTGCAATCTCATGGTAGTGGATGCACCATATAGACTTTGGATTTGCAGCTAAGGGACTACATTTCAATTGGCCTATATATGCACAAATAAAATTAGCATAGGCACTAATATTAAGCCATAGGCTTGTATCCCCTTCATGGCACATTGTTGCTAGACAGATCGTGCTTCTTAGAGGCACATGCCACTTTCCACCCAAGTGCCAATTTTTACCAAGGGCGTTCACCAAGGAGGACAAGGAAGGACAAAGCGGAAACTGGAGGCTCCCTGCAATCAATACTCCACTGAAGTGTCAAAAAGTTCTGCCTACTGCTTATTGTGTTTGCTCCACCACCATTCCATTTCCATCACCATCTGTCTCCAGCTACCATGCTCACAATCCTTTTGTTCCTCCTTTCACTTTCATTTCTTATTATTAGAACAGTTATATCTCTCCAGCCATCAGCACCTTCATACTATGTCTGTATTGCACCATCATTACTTTCTTCTCCCCTTCTCTCATCCCAAGCACTTTTCAACTTCACCTCCTCCCTTTCCCCCACCTTCCCGCACTCCCAGCAATCTCTCTGCTCACACAAGTCCTATTTCCACCTCCTCTCACTCTCTCTTCTACTTCTTTTAGCAGCTGGGGATATTTCTCCAAATCCTGGCCCTCCTTTGGTTCTTCTTCCTCAACCTCTCCCAGTCAACATTTCAGAAACGTCAATAATCTTGTCCATTTACCTTGCTGCTCTCTCATTAACTTCTCTAATTTCCCTTCCCCCTCTCTCTGACCACCACTTCCTTTCATGCTCTCTAACCTTGCCTCCTACTCACTCCCCTGCACTCTAACATGTCATGTCCTAACAACGCTACCTCTCTCTATAACTCCACTTTCACATCTGCTCTTGAGGATGTAGCCCCAGTTACTACTCGCTCTTCATGACGTTCACGTTTCCAACCCTAGCACATGACTATAACCTGACACCTACGACATTGTTCCCGCAGAGTAATTGGCAAAAGTCTCATTCCATGGCTGACTTTCTGCACTACAAATTTATGCTAAGTTCCTACAACTCTGCTCTCAACCTTGCTAAACAAATCTACTTCACCTCCCTCATCTCCACCCTAAACGACTCTTTAGCACTTTCAATTCCCTTCTTTGACCTATCCCTACTACCCCTTCCACTAACCTTAATGCCTCTCACATATTTCAATAATAAAATCAGATAAGACATTTCTGCACAGTCTCCACCCTGCCACCACCTTCCCTCTGACTATGCTCCATCCTACTCACTGACCTCTTCTTCCTTCACTACATTACATCAATTCTCTGCTGTCACTGAACAGGAGGTAGGTGCTCTTCTTCTTTCCTCTTGTCCAACCTCATGCCCCGTTGACCCGATCCTTTCCCATCTCACCAAGTCTCTTTCCATCTACTCTTGTCCCTACTCTAGCTCACATCTTCAACCTCTCCCTCACTACTGGATCTGTCCCATCCTCCTTCAAGCATGCTACCATTATTCCAATCTTGAAAAAGCCCTCCCTTCATCTGTCCAATTACTGTCCCATCTCTCTACTTCCTCTCACCTCTAAGCTTCTTGAAAGAATTGTTTATACCCAATTAGCTAAGTTTCTTAATTCCAACCCCCTACTTGACCCTCTTCAATCTGGTTTTCACCCTTGACACTCTACTGAGACTGCTCTTACTAAAGTTACAAATGACCTACTCACTGCTAAATCCAAGGGCCACTACTCCATGCTAATCCTACTGGTCCTTTCTGCTGCTTTTCACACTGTGGACCACCCTCTTCTCCTTCAAACTCTTCATGGTTTTGGTCTCCATGACACTGTTCTCTCCTGGTTTACTTCCTATCTTTCTGATCGTACCCTCAGTGTCTCTGTCTCCAGTAACAGTTCCCCTCCCCCTCTTATTTGGGGTACCCCAAGACTCAGTCTGTTCTCTCTTCCTCATTTGGCAACTAATCTCATCCTTTGGCTTTCAATACCACCTGTATGCCGATGACACCCAGATCTATCTATCCTCTCCTGATCTCTCTCCCTCTGTCTTAGTTTGTGTAACGCTAAGATTCTCCCTTCAGTTTCCCTAAATGTTAATTGCTATCATCTCCCCGTCTCCTCATACCCGCTGTTTTGGTGTCACCCTTGACTCCGACCTTTCGTTCACCCCCCACATTCAGTCTGTCTCTAAAAACTGCCGTCTCTATCTTAGTACACCTCTAGTTTTTGAACTGTAGTGTGAATGATATATATATGATATATATGATGTTTCATACGACCCGCGTCGCCCAAAAGGAGGTGTGCCTCCTGTGCTCATATCACGTCACATTTCAAGGATTGAGCCTCTCTCCAAAAATGTGATCTCTTATGAGGTGTGTTTAAACCGTTTACATTGATACTAGCTATCCGTATGACCATTTTTCATAGAAAATGGTGATGTTAAAAAAAAAAAAGAAGAAGAATATTTGTAAGAGTATGGGAAAGGCGAAAGTGTGTGTTTCCCAGCGAGCACGCACACCTTCTATAGATAATGGTAAGGCACTTTCAGTGGAATGAGCAAGAAATGGTGTTAGCATATACACAAACATGGCATTTAAGAACAAAATCAAATAAAAACAGGAGCAAAAACACATATGGCTCTGAAAACACGAACCAATTGTGTAATAGGGGTTATAGTCTGCACTGAAGCCAAGTAGGTATGACCAACCAGTAAGGCCTGGACAAAAAATAGGTGCAAATCATACAGCTTTTCTTGATCCTGCAGTGGACCATTCTTGTGTCATGCGAACTTGAGATCGGGTTGTTGACGATCTTGCTTGAGGAAATGGTGCTAAGTTCCATGACTTGAGCAAAGTGTTTCCCTCCTCTGGTGAGCGGACAACGTGCAGAGTGTCTCCATGACGAATAAGCAGACGGACAGGGAATCCCCACCTTTAGATGATTTTAGCTGAGCAAAGAGCTTGGGTTATAGGTTGCAAAGCTCTACATGCTTGAAGGGTAGTTGCAGATAAATCTGCATTTAAAGAGATTTTGTGATATGGAGCAGGAAGGCCGCCATTTCTACGAGAATGTTCCATCAGTCTCTCTTTAACTGTAAAGAAGTGTATGCTTGCTAGAATATCTCTTGGAATTGAGTCGTCCGTATGTTTCGGATGGGGTATCCTGTGAGCGCAATCCACTTCCAGTTCTTGAGGAGAGCAGTTAGGTAGTACTGCTTCAATTAAGGACCGCACATATGCAGGAATTTCAGCTGGTGTTACGGTTTCAGGAACGCCACGTAACTTGATATTATTATGCCGGCTCCTATCTTCCAAAACAGCAATTTTCGCTTTTAATGTTGCCATGTCGTCCTTTAACTCAGTATGCGAGTCTATTAGTGTGTTATGAGAGGCAGAAAATTCCTCAAATTTGTTTTCAACATGGTCCACTCTATCACCCAGACCATCCACAACAGTTTTAAGAGGAGAGACCATTGTGTGGATATCTAGTAGGAAAGTTTTACGAAGGGCCTGCAACATGGTTTTCATTGTTGTGTCCGTGAGGTACTGATTAGAAACAGCCATGTTGTCTAAGGCATCATGATCAGATACAGTGAGGGCATCTTGTATTTCCCTTCTTTGTATGTCAGGATCATTAGCACCACTAGAGAGCCTGGGACGCTGCTTTGCAGGGCTCTGTGATGGAGTGCTGGCTGGGCAGAGCAGCTCAGAACCAGGGAGAGCTGCAGGGCTGTAGGGGTTAAATGCAGCTTCTTCTGTGAATGAGGAGACAGAGGGGGCCTGTGGAGACACTGACCTGGACATTTCCTGTGAGGAGAGGCAGTGAAGGGCTGAATCAGAGGCAGAGCGACGTGGAGGAGCAGGAGATCTCTGAGCCAAGATAACAGCTGGCTGTGAGATAACAGCCGGCTGTGAGGACGAGGAGGCAGCGTCCTGTGAGCAGTCAGTGCCATCTTGGAATGCCTGAGGAGACCTGGAAAAGCAGAATTTTGCCATTGTTTCCTGTCCGGCATGTCTTTTTTTACGAACAGGCATAGTTGCAGGGTGACAGCAAGGTCCAGAGCAGCAGAGGAGGTAAAGTTAGCTAAATTAGCTGCAGTGTGGGTCGCTTTTTCAGGCTGAAGAGACAGAGCTCTCTTACTGCACAGCCATCTCCCTCGGCAGCCAGGCCACGCCCCCCTGCCGTCTCCATCTTAAAAACATTGCCGCATCCGTCCCTTCCTAACACAACATGCCACTAAAGCTCTTGTCCATGCCCTGATTATCTCCCGTCTTGATTACTCTGTGTTAGCTGGTCTCCCTCTTAACCGTCTCACCCCTCTACAATCCACTATGAATGCTGCTGCCAGACTTATCTTCCCCTCTCATCGCTTTACTAACGTCTCTCCCCTGTCAGTCTCTTCACTGGCTGCCTGTGCGCTTCAGGATTAATTTCAAAACTTACTTACTTTCAAAGACCTTCACAGTTCCCGTACTTACACTTCCTCACTCATCTCTAAATACACTCCTCACCGGTCTCTCCGCTCATCCAGTGATCTCCTTCTATCCTCTCCTTTGATTTCTTGCTCTCATGCACGCTTACAAGATTTCTCAAGGGCTGCCCCTATCCTCTGGAATGCCCTCCCGCGGCCTTTATTCCTTCAAAAAAATCTCTCAAAACCCACTTCTTTAAGGGCACTTACAATAATGCACATTAACACCCTCCCATATTCCTGTAGCTCACCTTTTCTAGTCCCTCTCCTGCAATACATTTGGACACCTGAAATGTTGTGGAGTATGCTTCTGTTGCCAGTGAGTCTCATTCAGCTTCTGCTCTGAAGGGTATAGTAAGTAGAAATAAGATAATTTGCAAGATACTTACATTATAAAGGGCTATCTATGTCTACTTTCTCTGCAAGATGACAAAGCATGATATTTAAGCTAGAGCAGAAACATACTGCAACTGTAACAGCTCACTTTAGTTAATAAACCCTAAGGTTAGCTATGCCAGCTTCTCAGTTCCCCTGAGCTAAAATAGCTCCTAACTTTCAAACTAAATATTTCCAAAATTTTACACCGACTGGAAAAAATAACAGGAAAAGGCAAATAAAGTAATGTTAAAAAGGGGCAGAGCGATAAATGGCCATTTGAATAATAAAACTAAACTGTAAATAATAGGCAATATTGATGTATTTTGTTTATACATTTTTGTAAATTAATTCTGCATTTTCTTCCATGTTTGTAAATTATACATTAAATTATTTTTTGTTCTAATACCATAAATAATTCTTTTCATCTCAAGCCTTATTTCAATCTATGATGTCATCAGGACTTATTTTGACATACTTTTTATTCCCTAATTAGTTTTTTATACACCCTAAGAAATTATTCCCTTTGATTGTACCAGAACATTGGAGACATGTTCCCTTAGAGACCTTTGGAATTTTGACAGGGCAAACTTAAAAGAATCAGCCCCCATTTGAAGCTTTTTACTTAAATAGATAATATTTACATAATATATATAATATGATTTTACTTATTTTTAATTAATTTCTTAAACATATTATTTTTTACTGCAAATTAAACTTATTTCTTAAAAATGTCTTAAACTTTATTTTTAATAGTCAAACCTTAATTTGCTTCCAGCTAATATTGTATTTTTCTTTTATTGAATTTCCTTCTTTTACCTATGAACTCACAGGATTCATTAACAAATACATTTAACATTAACTTTTGATTTATTTCATAGCTTTTAAGAGTTTTTTATCATCGCAATATATTTGTAGCAACCAACTACCATGGGATTATAAGCATATTAAATCGATGTTATAAATATTTATTTGATCTCCGTGTTTCTATGTACCGTATTTTTTATAGTTTATTTGTTCATGTTGCAACCTGGAGGGTTTGCAAAAAATCTCTGGGGTACATTTAACTTTAAATCAGCATTGTCTATGGTTCATTAGGCAAAGTCAAGTTTGGAGCTTTGAATCTGATTACAAGCTGAACCAAGCTGGAAAAGGAAAAAAGTGACATTAATGGCATTGTTCCACCCTTTACTTTTATGTAACGGTAATGCAGTGGTGCACAATTCCAGGACTCAATGGCCTTAAATAGGCCTAGAATTCTGTGTATTTCTAAACAAGTAGTTTATTGATTTGTTTAGTTGAGATGCTGGTGCTCAAGCTGGGATATCCAAAAACTGTTTTAAGCCCTCGTGGACTGGAAAGCTGTTAGGAAGCAAAGATGGCACAGGCAGGCTGTTTAAAGGCACTGATGGCAAAGATGATACAGACATGTTGTTTGAGGATAAATTGAAACAAGCAGTCTGTTTGGGGCAAAGATGGCACAAACAAGCTGTTTGGGGCAAAGATGGCACAGACAAACTGTATTTAGGACAAGGATGGTACAAACAACATGTTTTTCAGGGAAAGATGGCACAAGCAAGCTGTCTGGGGCAAAGATCACATAGACACGTTGTTTGGGGCAAAACTGGCACAGATAAGCTGTTTGGGGGCAAAATATGGCACAGACAAGTTGTTTGAGGTACAAATATGGCACATACAAGCTGTTTAGGGCAAAGATGGCACAAAAAAGCTGTATGGGGCAAAGATGACACAGACAGGCAGTTTGTTGGACTGATAATCTGTTTAAACATACAGCAGACAGGCTGTTTTGGGGTACTGCCAAGCTGTTTGGTGGCAAAGTTCATACAGACAGACAAGATGTTTGGGGACAAAACTGGCCTGCACACTTGATAACAGGATCCACTGCTCAAGTAAAGAAGTGAATTGTTTGAAATAAATACATATTCAAAAAAATAAAAAAAGACAACTTTCAGTAAAAATGTTGCACTCTTACAAGACTGGCTCATAAAAAAACAATCTTGAAATATGGTTAAAATTAATGCTGCTCAATAATGCATATTGACATTAAAAACACTAAGAATAAAATGCAAAACTAAGCTTTGTACATACAAAACAATGCTTAATCAATGTTTTTTCAGGTGCCTTTCTAATGTCTATGACAAATTAATTAAGTTATATAACCTGCTTATTACAATGGTTCTTCGTTTCAAGCCATTCAAACCATTTATTAGATATGAGTTCATTAAACTTAGAACAAGTTTATAAAAATAAAGGCTTTCATTTCCTTTAGACTGACATCTTACCTATTTCAAGTACCTCTATTCAGTACTAAATTATCAGGTTTTATTAACCTTCAAACACTCTGTAGCTAGGGCAAACCTTTTTAAGCATAATCACTTTCAAGTTTAAAGATCAAATATATTGTAATAACATTTGGTTAATAAACATTGAAAGTACAAGTAAAAATATCATTAGCTAAAAACTACTTATTATAATTTCCAATAAATTGCCGTTTTTCTATGATTAAACTCACCCAGGAGATGCTAGGCAGATATCACTACCAGCCATATAAGTAAACATTGATGGAATGAACACAAAGGACTGCTCAATCTCCATGAGTCACTGATATAAGGCGTCCATCTTTACAATATGGGATACAGTATATTCAATACCCACCAAGCTTTATCCTAGTTGGTTTCACAAGATAGAGTGCTCTTGGATTTATTCTGTTTTCCCAATATTGAATATCTAATGAGCTCAAATCGTGATGAATTTGATGACCCCGATTCATTGGTGCTGAATTAAAGACTTTTGTATTTAAATGCAAAAAGAAACACCATTCTTAGTATCCTTGAATGCTCAAAACCTTACCAGAAATAATTATTTAATCATATTTTGGCTTTAATTGAGGTGTGACGCAAAAGCATTAATGTTTTGTAATTAATGTTTTGTCTAAGTTCAACAGCACTTTAAACAGCACCCAAAGTCAACTTGAGGAAGCTCTTACTTTTGCATACTGTTCATAGCACCCAGATTTGTAAAAAAAACTACACTGAGTCTTGTCAAGGGTATTAGAGAATAATCTAAAATTATAATTCTTGGGAATTGTAATCTCAGGCCAACTTGGCCCTTAGTTAACCCCTTAAGGACCAGGCTGTTTTTAACTTTTTGTTCCCTTTGGGACCGAGGCTGTTTTAACACTTTTGCGGTGCTCGTGTTTAGATGTAATTTTCTCCTCGCCCATTTGGTGTACCCACACAAGTTATATTTTGCTTTTTCAGGACAAGAAGGGCTTTCTTCAGATACCATTTTTTGATCACATTATCTATTATTTGAAAAATGTTTTACTCATCCAAAAAATGAATGAAAAAAACTGCTAAATAGATTCTACTATTTGTCCTGACTTTAGAAATACCCAATGTTTTTTTATGTTTTTTTTTTGCTTTTTTCTGCAAGTCATTGGGCAATAGGTAAAAGTTGCTTTTTGCTATTTCAAAACCAATTTTTTTCCAAATCTGGTCATTCTGCCCCATGTGCTATTTGCGGGTATCTTTAACCCTTTCCATGCACTTATTCTACTACCACCCTTTGTCAAACTTTGTGGTAGTAATTTATTTTGTGTTTTTTATCACAAAAATTGTGCTTCAGGTATTAATTTACAGCTCCTGATGTATGTCACTTTCAAACAAGACCCCAATATGTGCTTAGCAGCATCTCCCGAGTACAGTGATACCCTATGCATGGGTTTGTCGGGTTGTTTGGGAGGTAAAACACCACATTGAGGAAGTGCGCATTTTTTTACTTTGAACTTTTACATCTGGTCCAGCTCCAGTGCTGGCTCTGGGGCAAGGGTCTCTTCAGACCTCCATGTGTGTAAAGTTCTTCCAGTGATTTAAATAGGAGTGCTTTCCTGTCACTGATTTGTGGAAGAATAATTGGACCATGGAGGAAGAGACCCGCTACCAGCAAAGGAAGATCTCCCATGCTACATGGACTTGCCCATAAACTCTCCGCTGTGCGGTCACACCAAGAACCCAGGAGCGGCGCCCATGACACTAAGAAGAAGAAATCAAGATAAATGATTCTAACATTGCAGTTGTATAAAGTAGCATGAAAGTCAGAGTATACATAGACTGATCTAAGATGAATTTCACTAAGTGACCAACCCCTTGGAATACAGCCTTCTAAAGAAAAATAGAAAATGTAAATTATCACATGGCTGAATGACAAAATCTGCTTTATTATTTCCTGTAGGCACTCATTCCAAAAAACAAACCAGGTGGTTGAAAACCAATTAACTGCCAATTTTATTATATGTATTATTATGTTGTTAGTATATTAAAAGGACATAAAACCTGAAATTCTACATAGCTTGATCATTTTCACAAAACATTCCCTTAATAAATGAATGTTCCAAGCGATATAATGTGATAAAATATGCTGTTTACTAGAATGAAATGTGACATTCAAATCTGTCCAATTATAAGAAACATTATGATTGGACAGTAGATAAAATCAATAAAATATAACATTATTTAATCAGAACTACAGGTAAAAAAATGCTGTTTGTTTACTTAATCAATAAATGACATATATTTTTCCTAATTCAGTGTTTGTATTTCCCTTTATATTATTGTTTGTTCATATATATATATATATATATATATATATATATATATATTTTTTTTTTTTTATTTAGTTCTGTCCATTTTTGTTTACATTATTTTAGTATAGGGAAGCTTAGATCTGTAGTTAAAGGTGGTAAAAGGAGGATAACAATTTTCAATTCTAAATTCTTCCCCACACTAGATGCCAATCATCTAGCACCAAATAGGTAAAGTATTTTTTAAGTAGAAGAATTATCATGAACCCCAAGAATGTTAATGTATGATAACTCAGTATTACCTAATTTTTTACATTTTGTGCATCCAAATGCCTAGAGGGATTTCTCATAACCATACCTGGGAACTTCTTGGCTCGGCTACCCGGAGCCTTCCCCTGCAGGACGCGTCCCAAGGGGGAGTTCCCACTGACGTCGGCGGCGTTCCCACTGACGTAGAGGGCGTTCCCGCTGACGGCAGTGGGAAACACCCCATTTTAAGGAAAAAAATGGGCGGGGAGCGGGGCTTGTTAAAACCCCGATCCCATGACCCGGAAGATTCGGGTCTTGACCCAGAGAACCGGAGAAGCAGCGCTCACCCGGCAATCACTGGGTCAAACACGGAGAGTTCCCAGGTATGCTCATAACCCTTTCTATACATCTTGTGTTTTCCTGACACCTAGCTCCTTGCCTTGCCAGATATGTGTTCCAAACACATCTCTTGCTCAGAAGAGCACTTGTGCTGGTACTCAGCTCCATTGGTGGGTCACATGAAATTTCCAGGAGATCTAAATGAGACCCACTACATGCATGCACAGAATATGTTCCTATTGTAGCAAATTAACAAGTAGAAAGGGATGCATATGCCCTCATCACTGGTGAGACCGTTTGTAGCATTAGACTGCGTCTTTAAGATGGCTGCTCCCACACACTATACACAGAGTTAGCTGCTGATACACATAATATTGTTTTAGCTGAACTGTACACTATAGGATAAAGTGATAGATCTGCCATAAAAAAAAGTTATTTTACAGAAGATGACTACACAGCAAAATTTAACCTATTGCTCTTCATACTGGGATCTGATTTGCTTGAAGGAAGATCTTTACATCAGCAAATGCTCATGTCACTAAATGTATTGTTCGGTAGCTGTAAATGTTTGTCCATTTGTCTAACCACCCACCTCACTTTGAAAATGTGTTATCTGTAAATGATGCAATCTAGATACAAAACATGTATTGATTTATGCTGAAGGCATTGGTATCATATTCCTTTCTTGGAAATAAACACCATCATTTCTGTGGTATGTCTACTTACAAACACCACTGTAAATTCAACACAAGACATATTACATATATGATTTAAAAATCAGTAATAGATTTTACTGAAATTAAGTCCATGTTGTCTTGTCCCTGTATAATGCAAACCTCAATTTATAGAGAGGACATTTAATATACTTAAAATCAAATACTGTATTTACTACCCTATAGGAAAATTGTTTTACTAGTAAATATTAATTCACATGTAAATTATTTTTTCATATTTAATAAAAACTATGATTGAGAAAAATGCATTTTTTGTTTCTATTTCTTTTTATTTGTCAACCTGCCCCCCCATTATGCACATCTGCCCCCAGGCTTGCCACTCTGTTTCCCAGATATGCCTAATACCCCCTGTATGCCTTACACCTCCTTATTTGCCACTCTGCCTCCCTGAAATGCCACTCTGCCCCCAGATATGCTTTATACCCCTTTATGCCACTCTGCCTCCCAGATAAGCATTATACCCCCATATATGCTACTCTGCCCCCCAGATATGCCTTATACCCCCTATATACCACTCTGCCTCCCTGATATGCCTTATACACCATATTTGCCACTCTGCCCCCCGCCAGACCTACCAAGGCATCCACTATCCCCAGACTTGCCCCCCATGCTTCAGACTACCTGGTGTCTAGTGGGCACAGCTGGTGGTCGTCTGCGCAATGCACGCAGACAACCTGTGTTAAGCATATATCTCGGGAACATTGTACCTTCGCACATGTATTTGCTGTAATTTGTAACGATTTGTTAAAACATTGTGCTATGTCATACTGCTTAATAAACAGAGAATTGACTCTACCTACCTATTGCTGTACCGTCATGTTGCTGAGATATTATTTTTTAACCTTCTCTTTAGGGTAATGATCAATTTATTTTAAAAACTGGCCAAGGACAAACTTCTCTTACTCTTTGAATTCAGTAAAGTTTTACCAATGACTGTATCCTTTAATTTCTAAATTATAGTAAACCATTTGAAATAAATACATTTCATATCCATTACTAGTAAACCGATGCTGTCTCTATTCATTATATTTGTGTGTAGAATGTGTTTTTACGTTATATCCTATAATAAATATTAAATTACTCTTGGACCAAGTTCTGGAACAAGTAGAGATACATTTCCCTTTCCTTGTCATATTCCAAATATTAGTGTCCTTGGAATCTGCGGAAGAAAACAACACAAGTACCTCTGTTTTCAGTCTTTGCAATTGATATATCCATCTATGTATGGAAAGGCCAGACTTTTCATTTTCAACTGGAAATGACTAAGTATATTTACAATGATCTGTCTGCAATTTCTGACAAAAAATTATTTCATTGATATTGGTTCTCTTGCACATTCATTTCATACATTAGACATGAGGTTTTATGTTCTCTTGCTCTAGAGTGTAGACTTCAGAGAACAGTTTCATGACTTTTACCAGTGGTATCATGCATTGGGCCTTGAGGATTGCATATCCTAGGATGAGCACAGGCAGCAAACACAAAATGGATACATTACTGATGTTCAAGGAAGGATATATATATTGTGACTAAATGTCCTTTAAAGCACAATGAGTTAGTTAGAGATCTTTCAGAACCACTTGTCTTCTAGGGTAATATAAAAGCCAATTCCAGATCCAGATAAAATAATTTGAAATTTGAAATATTTATTTGCTTCAAATCAGCAGGAAAACCAAAATACAATATAAACAAAAATAAATCCTTGCTCCTCTGAGCACTAACTAAACACAGGGTTTTGTTTCCTCTCTAGGTTGGGGTGTCTTCCCCACCTCCCAACAAAACACTCCAGCCTAACAAAATAGATGCAGAAAAGTTTTTGTCCAGCAGCTTTCTTGGCTGGAATAAGAAGGAGAGTAAATTGCACCAAGCTGGTCTTTTTAAACCCTCCTAATTAGACCAGGTGAGCTGTGGTTAGTCACCTGTAAATCCTGGTCTGGATTTTAAAAACTGTTGGAGCACCAGCCCGCCCTGCTCTTCTGGATACTTCACCCCAGGGACTCATTACACAATCTATCTGCCCATCCACTACTGTATATATATTGTGTGATCGCAATGGCAACCCTGGATCGCGTTCCTCTCCTTACAGGCCTCCGTCGGCAACAGGGAGGACGAATCATCATGGAAACCCATGGAGAAGACGTAAAGAAGCCTCCCCTCACCGCTGGATCGTGGTAGCGGGTGAGTAGCGACTCTATGACAATTACTGGCACAACATTTTACAAGCAAAATAACCAATTTATTCTCAAGTTATACCATAAAAAATCAAGATATGATACTTTTCAACACAAAATGTGAATAGACCACAACCCATTCCTCATTCAGTGTAATGGCAAACTCTACAGTTCTTGCAAATCCTGTCATCCTATATTAATTGTAAGTTGCATTCTGCAAAAGGGATTTTCAGCTTTAGAAAAGCACATTTTAAAAGTAAAATGCCAAAAGGGGTGCTTATAATGACACCCATATATTATAAGAAGATGTACATATTTGCCAGTATTTGAAAAAATGTCCAGGAACACTTTGCATCACAGCTATCAATTACTTCAAAATTTACCACACCCACTGTCTGAAGGCTCCTTTACACAACCTACATAATAAGCATAATTTAGCTCCGCTTAGTTATTATGGTGCAGATTATTTCACCAAGTTCCATACATTCTTGGCATGCAACAGAAACATTTGCAGCATATCATGTATATCAGGCAAGTGCATATTATCACCTTTAGGTGGGTTGGGTTTTAGTGGCTACACTGTCGATAAGTACAAATATCGTAAGACCTCGTGCAGATCTGCTTGGGTCAAAGAACTGTGTCTACACCATAGAACAGATATAAATTAACAAAACTAATTATATTGGGGGTGAATTTAGCACAAAAAATCTAAAAATAGGAAATTAAAGGTATAGAAGGGTAATTTACAGAATAGAATTAATGAGAAAATGATTGCATATATTCAATTGGTCCATTAAATTGGCCCATTCGCATCATTAAATAGTAAGCCAGGTAGTAAGAGTGGTATATCATAACTCCCATCATAATATACTGAGCCTGACAGTGGTACAATATAACTCCCATCAGTATATAGTGATCCAGACGCTAATGAGGATACTGTATACTGCCTTTGATTTTATATTTAGCCAGACACAGAGAGTGGTACAGCATGACTCATAACCTTACTTAGTGATACCAATATGGTGGTACAGCATGACTCATATCATTATATAGTGACCCAGACACAGATGGTGGTACAGCATGACTCATAACCTTACTTAGTGATCCCAATATGGTGGTACAGCATGACTCATATCATTATATAGTGACCCAGACACAGACGGTGGTACAGCAGTACAGCATGACTCCTATCATAATACAGTGAGCTATACGCAGATGGTTGTACAGTATAACTATTATAATTATATAGTCATATATATTTACTATTGGGGGTACTGTATACCTCTGATCAATATATATTGATGCAGACACTCAGGGTGATACAGTATAACGCCTATCATTCTATAGTTATCCAGACACAGATGATGGTACAGCATGACTCCTATTATTCTATAGTGAGCAAAACACAGATGGTGGCACAGCATAATTCCTATCATTCCATAGTGAGCCAGACACAGATGGTGGTACAGCATGACTCCTATCATTGCATAGCGGTCCAGACAAATATGGTGGAACAGCAGTACAGCATGACTCCTATCATAATACAGTGAGCTATACACGGACACAGATAGTTGTACAGTATGACTATTATTATATAGTGATCCAGACACAGACGGTGATACAGCATGATTCCAATCATTATATAGAGATTCAGACACTAACAGAGGTACTGTATACCTCTGATCCTTATATAGTGATTCAGGCACTAATCGGGGTACTGTATAACTCCTATAATTATATAGTGATCCAGACACAGTCAGTGGTACAGCATGACTCTTATGACTATAAAGTGAACCTGACACAAATGGTGGTACAGCATGACTGCTATCATTAAATTGTGAGTCAGACACAGGTAGTGGTACTGTTTAACTGCTATCTTTATATAGCAAGCAAGACACAGACGCTGGTACAGCATAATTTACATCACTATATACTGAGCTAGACATTGATTGTGATACAGCATAACTCCCATCATCTTAATATTTCTTTGCATTTCCTTTTTCCCTCTCACTCAGTTTTACTCACACTCTCTGGCATGCTGTCCCTCTCAGTCACTCACTCTTGCGTTCTTTCATACTTTAACGCTCTTGCATGTTTTGTATTGCCTCATCTTTGTCTGTCTTTTTTCTCTATCCACTTTTCATGGTATCAGTTCCATGGACCAGACCTCATAGACAGCTTCCACCAGCTTTTGGAAAAAGGAAAATAACAACTAGTAATTTTCCATTTTACCTATTTGCAAATGTTGTTTTGTTGCTGGGACCTGTTTTTGGATTTTGGAGGAGGATATAAGTGCAAAACACAACTATTCTTTCTTTCTTTTTTTCTCCATAACATACGCAACTTAAAAGTTCAAAGTTATGAACTTTTCCAAGTATATATATGAGATACACAAAATGCCAAATAATGGTTGTTCTTTGATTCAATGAAATAAAATATCCAAGTATGTGTATATTAAAAATATAAACATTTTATTTATGTTGACATTACCATTTTATTTTACATATTTTGAAGGTTTCAGAATAGCGTTTTATGAATCATGTTGGGATTCTCATAAATCATTTCCTACTGGACAGTGAAATGTTATGTTATGTCAAGAAGGTGTCATGAAATGGATGATTTGTTATTACCAGTATGGCAGGTGGGAAAAACGGAACATAATTTGTTTGCAAGAAAATTGCATTGCTAAGTATTTCCGGCACATCAGCATTATTGATTTCAGTCAGGAAAGCCAAATGAAAATTTCATGTTGGTAATTAAATAATTGTCTACATGAGTTGTACTTTTAAATTACAATTTACGTGTAGATTTTTAAATCACACTAGTCTGTTGTTAAACTTCCCTCAGACAGAGAGTTTCCGTATTTTCAGCGATCAGCAAAGCAGATAAAATTGTCAGAAAAATTGTCCTTGGAGATCTTGAATAGGGAGTCTAGTGGTATAATACCAAAACAGCATTATTCTGGAGAATAGACTAAGATGCATCTGCAAAGCAGACATGTGACATTCTGGCATTAAGTTATTTTGGCAATAATTTCAGTATGTTTTCCAATCCCCTAGGATGTTTGCTAGCTTCCTTGCTTTCTGTTTTGATCAAGAAGCAGATGGCATGCGGAGGAATGCATACAACATCAGCTGTCAAAATAGATAAACAGAATAGCAAGCAATTAGTGAGGAAGAGTACGACTACAGTGCAGTATCCATCGAAAAACATTAGATGAGATACCAAGGGACAAAAGCTTGAATGGGCAATGTTCAGCATCAACAGGGTTTCTCAAGAAATTAATAATATGATTCATAATTTTTATGCCCAACAAATTGTGCATGTCGTCTTTACATTGTATTTTAATGTGGATATAATGTAGGTTATTTCAATGGATTGTTCTGATGAATGTAACAGCGCTGCGGAATCGGCCGGCACGTTATAAATAAATGTAATGTAATCATAAATAGATATCCTATATCTATATAAACATTGAAAACTATATATTAAACTATTTCGAGCATTACAAATGTATGACACTAGTATAACCTAAAAAATATGATTTAGAAAATATATTAGAATTAAAGCAGAAAATCATCCTTCACTAAGCATATTTTCTGTACTAAATATACAGAAGGGGTTCAATAAAAGGGATTTGGTGACAGGGATAAAAATTCAGCAGACCAGACTATGATATACACTGAGATCTTAAAAGTTTGCTTTGCCTAGCTTTGAAAGCGAGCATGGTATTTAAGTATGTCTTTTTCTAGAGGAACCTTTTCATCCTGTGTTATCAGAAAAGAAAAGCGAGCTTCAGGTCATTATATCCATATTATTGGCAGCTGCATTTACTGATAATCTTTACCGATAGAATGTTTTAATATACTTTGAATTCCCCGCCATCCCAATAAGTACTGCCTGAAGAGTGAGGGATAGGTGTAGTCTCTATAACTCTCTGTAACGGGTTCACCAAGAGAGCTGTAGTAACTCCCAGAGATCACCCACATGTATCCTCCTGTAGTCCCTGAAATCACTTCCAGCACCAGTCAGCATGAACACCTTGGAACCCTGCTATGTGTACCCAATAAGTAGACACAACTACCTTGAATTGAGTACAGCAGGAATGAACAGTTTACTGTTGTAAAACATAGACTCATATATCCACAGAACTTCATTAACATAAATTAACAGCTACATGTATTCAATCCAACCTTTTAATTCCTCTGGCAGCAATCCTATTGATGGGATTAGTTAAACAATGGAGTTCCTGCCTGTGCTATATTTGTTTGACAGCCAGACTGGAGCAATCTCTGAGTACCTTGGGGCTCTGTATGACAGGACATTCTGTCACACTCTCCCATTTGGGGGTTTTTCATGTTTTCGTTAAAGTTTAATTTATATTGTGAGTAGCAAGTCTTGTCTGAATGGCCCTGTCTGGAGCTTGCAAAATTAAAAATTGCATATTTCGATATTAGCGAATATACAACGTGGCTTGTGTTTGTTAGCATGTGAGGACATGTGACAAAAGTTTTGCCTGGAAAGACAAATAACCATCCCTTAGAAGGCATTTACTTGATTATAAAATGACCCTGATTATAAGACGACCCCCCAAAATTTCAATATTAATTTAGGAAAAAAAGAAAAATCCTGAATATAAGACTACCCTATAGGAAAAAAGTTTTACTAGTAAATATTAATTCAAATGTCAACTATTTTTTTCACATTTAATAAAAACTATGATTGAGAAAAATGCATTTTTGTTTTTATTTCCCTTTATTTGCCAACCTCCATTTATGCACACCTGCCCCCCCGGCTTGCCACTCTGCCCCCCAGATATGCCACTCTGCCCCCAGATATGCCTTACACCCCCTTCTATGCCACTCTGCCTCCCTGATATGCCACTCTACCCTCCAAATAAGCCTTATACCCCCTACAGGCCACTCTGCCCCCCAGATATGCCTTATATCCCCCTATATGCCACTCTGCCCCCAGGAATGTCTTATACCCCATTAGCCACTATGCCCCCAAGACTTACCAATGCATCCCCAGTGCTCCAGACTCCCTGCTGTCTATTGGGGGCAGCCAGTGAATGTCTGCACAGTGCGTGCAGACAACCCCCGCTTCCACCTGGCACTTCCGCTGGGGCTTCTATGGTGGAGCACCGGAAGGTCATGTCACGCTGGCGCTCCGTCATAGAAGACCCAGTTGAAGTGCCGGCAGCAACGGAGGTTATCTGTGTGCATCGTGAAGACGTCCACAGGCTACCAGAGAGGCGCTTAGTCTTATAGTCAGACCTGTATTTGAGGTCTGATGAGAAGATGACCTTGAATATAAGAGGAGGGGTATTTTTTAGAGCATTTGCTCAGGAAAAAACCTTGTCTTATATTCAAGCAAATACGGTACTACAACTAATCTTGCATTTAAAAAAATTGTTGATAAACTATATGCATATACCCTATATCTAGGCAATTAATTAATTCTTGTAAATATTATAGGCAGTGTATATATGTTCTGTGCCTATTTTCAGTATCAAAATGAACTATACACATGAAATATGTATCATGTGCCTCTAGGGTAAACTCTACTACCTAAACTGACAATAGAAATTCATTGGGGAGTGAACCAATCACCCTCTCATAGGATATAGATATGATGTATATGATGCATCTGCCTGAGGTCCTGAGTTTGTGGGAGGACGTCAAAGAAATAGTTTGCCTAGGGAGCTAGAAAATCTAGAGCTGGTCCGGTGTGACAATTCTGAATATACTACTTTCTTTACATTAAAAGAGAAATTAAACTGAGACTGAGGAAAATAGAATCACTCATGAAATACCAATTTGGTAAAGATGTATATTCTGAAGAAGATACCTAAATAGTCTCAAAAGCTTGCAATCCATTATACGTCAGTTAGTCAATAAAGGTATGATCTTTACCAAATTTGCTCTCCCTCTTTCTATGGCTAACACAGTACAACTCTATACCGTTATGAAATCCCAATTTTTCTTATTTCTTAGTTTAATACAAATTATTGAAAAGTGTACATGCCAATGAATTGAATAATAGGCATGTAAACTTCCCTTACAATGTACAGTTGACAAAATAGGGGCTTGCAATAATATAAAAGTCCAAATTAAGTCACTAAAAGTATAAAACAAAAGAGGTGAAAATCTATATATGGATCTTGAGAAAAGAATATTAGCTGGAGGCTTACTATGGCCATTAATGACCTGCTCTTTTTGATAGAGAGCAATGCAAATATCACCTAAAGGGACATCAACAAATGAAAAAGCATAGAAAAGTGGATTTATTGAATAATGTAAACATATTTATTTACCCTATACCTATGGAAGTACTGATCATTGGTCAATAGTATTGCCCTAATGCAGTGCCCTGCAGACCTTTAGATATTTTGAATAACAGCAAGAATAACTTGTACAAATTGGTGCAAGAATATGACATGGTATGGCTTTCTCTTTCTGAAGAATATTTACTGTACAATATTTTGGTCTGTGTTATGATGTAGTAGCTGCTGGCCAGTGGCACAGCAACTGCCTCCTTCTCGTAATATCTCCAGACTAGAGATGAGAAGCTGACCAAAGCATGGCAAACGTGTCTTCTAGAGACAGCAGATTCTCCCTCAGAAGACACATACGTGTCTTGAAGGATACCGACCCAGACTAGCAGTACGGGAAGGGAGGGTGTGCCAGGCAGCATAGTCCTGGCATCTAGACATCTCAGTGAATACCCAACAAAGACTCAATAAGCCAAAGTACATAATTTTGTGAATACAAAATAATACTTAAAAAGATTTCTGTTGTTACAGTGTCTGAACAGTAAAAGTGTAGCCAGTTGCTGGAAATAACTTTTTCAGAATCTGTAGCACCTACATTAAATCATTTTTTTAAGATTAAACAATTTTTAAGTACCGTATTGGCCCGAATATAGGCCGCACTTTTTCCCCCCACTTTAAGTCTTTAAAGTGGGGGTGCGGCCTATATTCGGGGTCTAGCGCCCGACACCCGGGACAAGCAGTCCCGGGCGCCGGGCAGGCAGCGGGGTTAGGATACAGATCCCCCGCAGCGGTGCAGGGGACCTGCATCCTACTCTCTGATACGCTCAGACAGCCTCCCGTGCCAGCACTTCTCACGGGGGGGGGTGCCGGCACGGGAGGTTGTCTAAGCGTCCGCACGATACCCCCCCGACTTACCGGAGAAGACTCCCGGGTGTCTTGCGGGACTGGCGGAAGACATCTACGCAATACGCGTATACAACTTCCGGTGCTGGCACTTCCGCTGAGTGCCGGCACCGGGAGTTGTATACGCGATTTGCATAGATGTCCCCCTCCGGCCCCGCAAGAAACCCGGGAGTCTGCTCTGGTAAGTCGAGGGGGGGACAGAGTGGCAGCGTATCTCGAAGGGGGGAGGACAGAGTGGCAGCGTATCTCGGGGGGGGCAGAGTGGCAGCGTATCTCGGGGGGGCAGAGTGGCAGCGTATCTCGGGGGGGCAGAGTGGCAGCGTATCTCGGCGGGGAGGACAGAGTGGCAGCGTATCTCGGGGGGAGGGGACAGAGTGGCAGCATATCTCGGGGGGGGAAGAGGACAGAGTGGCAGCGTATCTCGGGGGGGAGGACAGAGTGGCAGCGTATCTCGGGGGGGGAGGACAGAGTGGCAGCGTATCTCGGGGGGGAGAGGACAGAGTGGCAGCGTATTTCGGGGGAGGAGAGGACAGAGTGGCAGCGTATCTCGGGGGAGGGAGGACAGAGTGGCAGCGTATCTCGGGGGGGAGAGGACAGAGTGGCAGCGTATCTCGGGGGGGGAGAGGACAGAGTGGCAGCGTATCTCGGGGGGGAGGACAGAGTGGCAGCGTATCTCGGGGGGGGAGAGGACAGAGTGGCAGCGTATCTCGGGGGGGGAGAGGACAGAGTGGCAGCGTATCTCGGGGGAGGGAGGACAGAGTGGCAGCATATCTCGGGGGGAGGACAGAGTGGCAGCATATCTCGGGGGGGGGACACAGTGGCAGCATGTTTTTTTGGTGATTTTTTTAAAGAAAAAACTTTTTCTTTAAAAAAGCACCAAACTTTTAGGGTGCAGCCTATATACGGGGGCGGCCTATATCCGAGCCAATACGGTATGTCCTTTCTTTAGTATTAGCTTAATCCTTTTAATGCAAATACTGCCACCTGCTTCCATAACTTGGGACGTATTCACTAAACTGGGAGTGTTTACAGGAGGGTTGTGGGTTGAATTATGAATTAATTATACGTTATAAATGGCCACATTGAGCACATTTCTTGGCAAAAATACCTGAGCTGGCCTTGTATGATGTATAGTTCAATCAGTAAAGTGAAAAGAAATACGTTTTAAATATGTTTCATAGAGAGCCATCCTTGCTATGCTTTCAGCAGAAGCCCATATGGATTGGCCCTTTTTAATCTATATGAAATCACATGCACTCTTTAGTGAATAAAACAATGTCTGTATAATTCTAATTCTTTCATAAATATACAATTTTATCATGGTAGCATGCTATTATATTCAGAATCCCTATGCTACTTGTATCAGTGTTACAGCTGTAGATGATGCATCATGAGAGCTATAATAAATTTCAACCTAATAATGAATTGAGTGAATTGCAATTTTTTTTAAGCTAACGTAAACCCATTTTAATGTATCAGGAGAACAATCATCCCTCTGTATCCAGAAGTGTTAAAGCCAGGTAGGGCCATTTTGATCAAAAATATTCCAATTCTAGGTCATGCTCTAGCAGGGCTGCAGGTTTGACAAGTATAATCTGTGTAAGGGGAATTAAGTTGTCATTTGCACAGCTCACTGTATAGTTATCAGTATGAGATCCCATGTAAAATAGATATGGTGAAAACATTGAGCCAGACCCCAGACTTTGATTGCATGCAAGTTGAGCCAGATTTGCAGGCAACATAAAGAAAGTCCTTCATGTGGATACCCACCAGGACCAAAAAATGTGTGGAATAGCTAGATCCAGCTTTGCTCTGGCTCGCACATGTTCACGCTTGATGGGCTGGAGAGCGTTGACTCTCCTGGCTATATTAGTTACACAAATTGCAATACTTTGTATGGCGGGGTTGTTCATTTTGGAAATGTATGCTTCGAGTAACTTCAATTCTCAAAGTACTCCATTGTCAGTTTTCCCAACTGGTTAACTCAAAATGAACCAGTCGCCTTCTACTTGTTGTACTGGTTTGATTCATAAATTCTAACATTGAATTTAAAAAGTCTTCTGTAAAATCACTCTTAACTGAGAAGACTCTGCAGTTAATTCCATAGCACATCATACTAGGTCATTTACCTTAGAACTAAGAGAGGGCTGAAACCTTCTGACCCGGGGGACAGTAAAGCCAAGTCGCCCACCTGGCCCCAGCTCTAAAAATTACACAAACACTCTCACACATGCAGTTACTTTGACAGCCTATTTTCAGTGCTGCACATACAAAATCTAACCCACTGTAAAAAATCAATGTAAATACAAAACAATAAAAAATGTCCTTCCTTTAGCGTTAAGCTACTTTCTCCTGTGTCTTGGTATGTTTCACAATGATGTCAATATTTCCAGAAAAATTAGCCTTCCAGAAAATGTCGTTGACATTGATCCAGTGATGGAATTTAAAAATGTTACTAGATGGGCCGAATAGTTTTTATCTGCTTTTAGGATGTTAGTCTCGGGGGTCTTAATGTTCTCTCATTGTCCCTCACGCTAGATCACATGAATAATGAACCACAAAAAAGATAAGGAAATGAGCGATCCAAATCTTGTTTATCCTGTGGATAGCAGCAGAAATTTCCAGCACATACAGTATCAGTCGTCAATACATTTTGCACTTGTGTTTGTTTAGCATTCAGTATATTACGAAATCATTCAAGGTGCACTGCTCTGAGTAGGCGTATAAAGTTTAATTTATAATTTATCAGAGGAACCTTAATGCTACTATTAGTTAATTATGTTTTTTTTATATATCTGCTATTTATATTTTGTTTATTAGGTTATATAACACCATAAGAACTTATTTAAAGTAAATCAAACTAGTATTGTTGATTTCCCCTAAACTGGATATGTTCTGAAAACATACCTTAATAATTAATACATTTTTAAATAATTTTTGTAGAATGGAGGGTAGATTATGAGTAGATCCAATTTCTTTAGCATTTACATTTTAGTTATTGGTGTGTTTTTATTTGTGTCTTTCAATGTCGCTGAAGGTTCTTATTGTATACATACTGACACCTAGTGGTATAAATTGGATTTACAAATTCCTCAGGAAATTTGACTTTGCATGCAGTGCAATTGTTTAATACTTCAAATTTAATATAATTTACAAAAAAAATCAATACAAATTATTATTCTATCATCATTATTATTATTATATTATCCATTGACAATACTATTTACATGCGATTTGTTGCTCAGCTCCTATTTGCTAGTTTTTCCCTGATAAAAACATGTAAGTTTTATTTATCCTTACCTGGAATTTCCTAGTTAACATGCACAACATTTGCTTATGGACCAAAAACAGATTTTAGACAATTTTTTTGTTTCGTTCTTTGGTCCATTTGTTTTTAGACAACAAATTCCTGCCCACTCGGTTTGGACAAAAGTTGGAGGGCGTTTTTTATTCAGAAAGAAAATTGCGCTCGGAGGCTCTGGGAAGTTATCTGGTGAGTACAGACAGGAAACTACTCTGAATAGTTTTGAAGAGGAGGGAAAAATGCAGAAGGGAAGGCTAGATGGGTACGTGTAGATGGCAAAGTGGAGATGTAGAAGCGGTGACAGAGGAGCAGGCGCTGGGAAGTGGAGACAGAGAAGCTGAGACAGGGAAATGGAACAGACAGGGATGAAGTTGTTAGAAAAGGTAGAGAGCTAGTGAGTAAGGAAAAAACAACGAATTTCTGCTTTGTTTTTGTTTGTTTTGTAAAGTTACCTTCTTGTGTTCAAATACTCGTACAAATGGACAAATTTAACAATTCTTGTCAAGTTGTCAACTATTTCATTTCATAGTACTTTACATGGTGCAACACAAAGAGACAGATCACTAAGATACACTGGCATAACTACAGGGGTCGGAGCAGTTGTAGCTGCTAGGGGGCCCTTTGTTGTAGTTCATATGATGTTTTAGATAACTTTCTCTGCACAAACACCCTCCTGAGCTAATTTTAATGTCGAGTCTTGCTTGTACAATTATTTTTATAGACTTTATTACAGTCCATTTGGGTGAATATTCTATTTTTTGAATGGCATTATATAAGGCTAAAACTAAAACAATTTTACCAAATTTACACAATACTTTTGAGAGCTTATTTTTTATCTCATAATAATAATTATATTTTGTATTGTATTTTTTGATAGCTACTTTGTCTCGGTCAAATATGAGGACTCAAGGGCATCATTGATGGTCCCTAAAATGTAAGATTATTTTTCCCCCACAAATTATAAGGGCCAAAAGAGTGCTTCAATGAACATTTCCTCCATCTAGGATTTATTTCTTGCATGACAGGTATAGATGGAGGGAGAGAGGCATAGGGGAAGTCCATGACTCTTTAAATGTTTACTGAACAAATGGGCAGGAGACAGGGAAAATGGGGAAATAGGTCATCTATACACTCAAGGGCATTTTTATTTAATTAAATACAAACTCATCACCCCACTTATCACCCTGAGCAGGTGGACCCTATACCCCAGGTTGATTAATTACCCCCCCATTACCATGTCTTCTACATTATACATAACAGATAATCTAAACACTTAAGTTGTAAGCTCATAAGTAGAGCTATTCTCGCCAGTAACTTTGTATGAAAGTATCATAGGGTTAGTTGGCAAACTTACAGGCAAAACCCTCAACTCCTGCCATGCCTATGTGTGTGTGTAAATTCATATTTGCTATGTATTTGTTAACTACTCATTTTTTAAATTGTACAGAGCTGCATAATATGCTGGTGCTTAATAAATAAAGAATAATAAAACAGTATTTGCTTGACGACCCTGATTATGAGATGACCCCCCAAAATCTGAATATTAATTTAGGAAACAAAGAAAAAGCCTGAATATAAGACTACCCTATAGGAAAAAAGTTTTACTAGTAAATATTAATTCATGTAAACTATTTTTTCATATTTAATAAAAGCTATGATTGAGAAAAATGTTTTTTGTTTTTATTTCCTTTTTCTTTGCCAACCTGCCCCCAGTTAAGCACATCTGCCCCCAGGCTTGCCACTCTGCCCCAAGAAATGCCTTATACCCCCTATATGCCACTCTGCCCCATGATATGCCTTTTAGCCCTCTATATGCCACTTTGCCTTGAGAAATGCCTTATACCCTCCTATATGCCACTCTGCCCCATGTTATGCCTTATACCCCTAAATGCCACTCTGGCACATAGGGGGTAAAAGGCATATCATGGGACAGAGTGGCATATAGGGGGTTAAAATGCATTTCTGGAGGCATATATATACATATATGATTGCTAAAAGCAATCACACTCCTATCATGCCCAGGCAGCCAGTACATGCTGGAACCTGGGCATGATAGGAGTGTGATTACAGCCTCCCTATGCCATACTACCCCCCTTACACATCCATGCTATCACACACACACTCATTCACAAACATTTAAATACTCATTCATCCCCTTAATCACACATACTTGCTCATACATTCTTCCCTCTGCAGCTTCTCTTGTCCCGCCCCCAGAGGGAGAATGAGGGGAGCAGAGGCACGTGACATGCATTCACGTGACTCTGCTGGGTTCCTGTTCTCCTTGCCGGTACAAGAGCCGTTGTGCGACCAAAGCACCGGTAAGCAGCCTGGCCCAATTTGAGGTCTGATTAGAAGACGACCTTGATTATAAGACGAGGGGTATTTTTCATTGCATTTGCTCTTTAATAAAAACTATGATTGAGAAAATGATTTTTTTGTTTTTATTTCCTTTTATTTGCCAACCTCCCCCCAGTTATGCACATCTGCCCCCCCCAGATATGCCTTATACCCTTTTATATGCCACTTTGCCCCCAGAAATTACTTATACCCCCTATTTGTCACTCTGCCTCCCTGATATGCCACTCTGCCTCCTTGATATGCATTTTAACCCCCTATTTGCCACTCTGCCCTCCAGATATGCCTTATACACCTCTATATGCCACTCTGCCTCCCTGATATTGCTTTTAACCCCCTATATGCCACTCCCCAATATGCCACTCGTACCCCCCCCCCCGATTTACCAGTGCAACCTCCACTGCTGCTGTCCAGTACTTCCGACAGGGCTTCTATGACTGAGCACCGGAAGGTCATGTCACGCCGGCGCTCCGTCATATAAGCCCCGACAGAAGTGCCGGCAGCAGCGGAGGTTGTCTGTGCACATCCCGCAAACTTTCACTGGCTGCCAGAGAGGAGGATCCAAGTCCCCAGCAGCACTGCGGGGGGATCTGGATCTTAGTCTTGTAGTCAGACCTCTATTTGAGGTCTGATTATAAGATGGCCTTGAATATAAGACTATGGGTATTTTTCAGAGCATTTGTCTTATAATCGAGCAAATGTTGTACATTATGGCTTATTGCCTTTGTTGTGAGTTGTCCCACCTACATATGTAACTAAAACCAGCAGTAGAAACATAATTTCTAAGTACTGCTACATTCCTGAATGCTTCACAGAAATAGTCATCTGACATTTTGTTGCATTGGTTCCACAGTTTTTATGTGACTCAAAAACAGGAACTAATAGGTTGGTGCTTTAGAAACTGAAAAAGCTTCTTTAAGCTGTCTGGGTTGTTTTTCTGTGATTAAATAATAGAGGAAATAATGACAGCTCTGCAAAGTATATTTGCGTAACATACTTGAGGAAGGAAAAGTGTCTTTATGTTAGTGCCTTTTGTTATATTGCGGATTCTTGTTTGAGCTGTGAGTTTGCTTTATATGGTTAATTAACAGTTGCCAGCCATTAAAATAAACATTGTTACTTCTGGAATTTTTCCCCCCCATATTCTGCAAGTCATGGCTGCCAACTTGATTTCCCTCTGCCAGTTCTTGACTACATGTTCAAGCAAGCATCACATTCTTGAAAAGCATATGTTTTAATTAATCTATCAAACTGAGTAATTCTACAAGCTGGCAGTTCATTTTATTGAGATATAGTGGCCCATGGTATTACACAGTGTGAATTAAACAATAACTTCCAGTCAGGCATTCAGAATTTCAATTAAAATTAAATTTGAACAACTTCAAAGTAATTCATGCCTTGTAGCTAACAAAGTGTATTTCACTTATGCTGTTTGATAAACACACAGAAGAATTATTGATCTTAGAATTCTATTGCTCCCTCACCTCCATTATAATTCGTGATGTGGTCCATCCTAGCTGTCACATAAACTATATTGACTTATTTATGCCACAACAATATCCGAATTAAAACACTAATAAAAAAAGCCTCTCATATAATATGACTAGCGTATACGCTTGACATTAAAATGATGTGCACTTTTTTCCTCTCGCTTTACTTCCTTCTTCTCTCTTCTTTACCTTTTCTCTTTTTATTCATCTCCCCTCTCTCTCCTTGTTTCTTATCTCCCTTTTCCCTCCCACTATACCTCTTTCTGTTTCTCTTCCTTCCTTTCCTACCCTTTCTGTCTTGCCTCTTTTTCTCTCTCTCTCTCCAACTCTCTTCCTCTTCTGTCTTTTATCTCACTTTATTTTCGACTTTCTCCCTTTTGTCCTCTTTCTTTCTATTCATACTCCCTCTTTGGTTCTTTTCTCTTTCTTCTTCCTTCCGGCTTTCTTCCTTTTTTTATTAATAACCCATTATCTCTCCCGCTCTCTCCCATTTCTTACTTTCTTTCCCTCTCACCTTATTTACCTTCTTTCAGGGTCATGGCAGAAAGGGTAGCCACGAGGAGGGAACAAGTCAGAGAACAGGGGCACTGGCAGGGGCAGGTCAGGACAGTGGGAGAAAAAAGAGGATGGGAGGATTAGAGGATAGGTGGAGTGAGTTGGAAGGGTGTGCAGGAGAGGCAGGTTAGAGCAGAAGGGGTGGAAATAATTGGGTCAATTCAAAGGTAGTTGAAGGTAGGCAGCTCACAGTAAAGAAGATGGCAGAGGATAGGTCACAACAGAAGGGGCTGGGTGGAGCAGGTAAGACTAGAGAGGATAGAAAGGTGTTGGAAAGAAAAGAAAGCGTGAGGGACTGGTGGAGACTACAGAGAGAAGTCGAGGCAGAGTGGCACAGAGTGCAACAAAATGGGGTTTCAAATGCTGGATGGGGCAAGGATTAATCACAATTAGCAACCAGAATGCAGTATTGCACCTTTTTTGTCCCCTTTTGAGCAGTGTTGTTAATTATCTGAGGGTGTTTAAGATAAGCATCCTTCAATATTCAGAGATGGCCCCAACCATTATAAGTATACTGTATAAGAATACTGGCTAATGTTTACCAATTCCATATAGTTTATGTATTGGACTACTGAGGGTGTCTGTCTATGGTTAATATGCTGATGATGCACATAAAAAGGTCCATCTCCACTTGTGACAATGTCTTTAAGTTTTGATTTTTTTTATGTTTATAGCTCTAGAGTTGGTCATGTCAGTATAAATATGAATTTCACCATATAATGAGAGAAGATCTCTTTACCAGCTGCTAAGCAGGAGGGCACACCACCAGTTCAGAACAACTTTGCATAAGTAAATATATTATGGATTGTGTTATAAAATTATGGGGAGCCCTATCTGGCTTGAACATTTTTCTTTGGCTCATCCATATTTTTTGTACAGAAATCCAGCATTTAATAGGCTTTTTCTGAATACTTTGTGCTAATTACCTATATGTGGGATCATGTATTAGTATGTTTGCAATTATGCCTGTTATACAATTGCTCTTTATCTATGAGACTATATGGTAAATTTTTACTATACTTGAATCAGTCCTTTTGCCATCAAATATATTTATTATGCCTCAATGCACATGTGGAGGGCTTGTAAGGAAGTGGGCCTTCTTGGTTAATTGAGAATCTAGGGAATCCCCGTTGTTTGTTTTTAATATATTTTTGGAGGTATTCATTTATTTCTGAGTTGCAGGTAAGGACATGCAAGTTGCCATTCATATTGCACACCCTTAAAGATTATACATGCTGTTTTGCAACATGAACGCAACTTGGACTTAGAGCAGGCCTGATTGAGATGTTGTCGCATGGAATGCATGTGAATAGGGGCAGACTTCAGACAAGCAAATTGTGAATAAACTGTGTATAAAATGTTGTACTGACACATTGGAAGCAGGTTGAGATGCTGACATTTAATATGCCTTTAATTATATCGTATTGCTAATATGAATTATTATTTAGTAAAGAGGAATAAAATGAGAGCATGGAAGATAACTGAATTATATAGTACGTTATGCGTTATTTAATACTACATCTTAATTTACTTAATTGAAACCAGTACACAACTTTTTCAAAGCTTCTGCCATACCAAAGATTTCAAAGCTAAATATTTCATTTCAATGTTTTGGAGAAAAAATATACCAAGCCAAAAATAAATCACTGGGACCTGTTGGTATGTCTTTGCCCCAATTCTCTCATATTAAATGTATAAGAATGTTTTTGAGCCAAAGTGTTTAATGTTAAGCACTTCGCAGTAGTACACATCTACAAGGCATGCATGTTTGGCTATGAATGGGTAACTTTATGTAATACAAGTACCACAATGTTTTTTAAGCATTTTTGAACAGTTCCCCTGGCAAATCTTTCAACTTGATATACATTTCTAGCCAAAAAATTTCCAGCACTCCTAATCACAGAATGTATGTTCTTTAAAGCCAATGCAGCCTGACTTAGTGGCACTAGTGCCAAGAACCTTGGAGCCATCTGTTCTCTTTTTGAAAGTCATATGTAACATTCTTACCGAATTCCTTTTAGTTCACGCAGTTACTTACAAATCAATTAAGCAAAATACTACTACTACTGCTGCTTTGTTTAATTTTTGTACTTTTTTCAACAGCATAATTGTCTAGATTTTGGTTTGGATTATTTCCCATTTTCTGTCATTGCTATGGCAAACATCTACTCAGGATAATCCCCTCAGGTGCATGGTTGATATTTAAAGGAAAGCCACGCAGCATTTGAAAATTCATATAGCATTAAGGTGTCAATAGATAATAGTAGCTGCAGAGTCCCCAAAGATTATTTTCAAGTTACCTGTGACCCTTATGGTACAGGTGATTTGCTGAGCTCAGTGTTGGTGATAATGCAACAGGGGGTGCAGAGTGGTTTGATTCCACTTGTTACTTGAGGTTTGGATGCAACTCCAGACCCAAAAATCTCTGTTGTTGTTTCACTGATGGATGGTTATCTTTCTAGACATGGGTAATTTTCCATCACTGACTCCATAATTTCTGATTCTTTCAATATCAAAAATCCCTAAGATTCTAACTCTTTAAATGTGCATTTGAGTTGAAAAGGGGTTATGTGTAAGTCTGGCTACTGTAAGACCCACTTCTCTACCACAAATAATAGAGCAAAACATAGAGCGCAGGAAATCTAAAACTGATGCCCATTAACTAGTTGGTTATTATATATTTCCCTAGTAATTGGAGAAACATGTATGCATCAAAACTATTCATCGCTTCCTAAGCATAAACTGTGTTGCTGACATACTAGAATAAAAAGTGAGTAGTGCGCAATAAAATTATATAAATAATATAAGATACAAATATACAAGCAAAAAATGTAATAAATAAATAAATGTGAATGTGCTGCTGGTACACCTCAGAACAAATCCCCACTTTGTTAAAGAAAAACTACAAAAACATATATAGGTGACCGCGCCCCTCACACCAAGTGAGTATAAATAATGTAAATGATACCAATTCAATGTAGCTTCAAGGAAATCCGAGCAGTATGTAAAATTCAATCATAAAACAAAGAGAAAAGAAAAAAACATCATAGTGTAATTCATCAAAATAGTTGTGTGTATATATCTAACAGGCAAAATGGACCCTTACGTTTGGTGGGGCTTATTCAAGCCCATAAACCGCGTAGGGGGGTTAGCGGGAGGGATTGTTCGTCTCCCGAATAAATTTCAGTCTCCACCGTAGAATTATTCAAAACTTCGTGATCTTCGGGAGGTAACTACTCCCAAATTCTTCAAAGCACAGATCCGGAGGCGAGGATGAGATAAAGATGAATACTTTAATATATAAAATAAATAAATAATCGGACTAGCGGCAGTTTTCAAAATCACGGCGTCCTGCGTTCATCCACTGCTGCACAGCCGAATGTATATCCGCAAATAAAAGTCACGTCCTCCTTCTCCTCTGTCACAACGTGCAACGACGCGTTTCGTGCTATACTTCCTCAGGTACCTGAGAATTTGGGAGTAGTTACCTCCCGAAGATCACGAAGTCTCTGGTTATGTAAGTGTCCCCCTATATGCCATTCTGTCCCATGATATGCCTTTTAACCCCCTATATGCCAGAGTGGCATATAGGGGGTTAAAAGGCATAACATGGGGCAGAGTGGCATATAGGAGGGTATAAGGCATGCCTGGGGGCAGATGTGCATAACTGGCAGCAGATGAGCATAACTGGGGGCAGGTTGGTAAATAAAAACTAAAAAAATAGTTTACATGAATTATTATTTACTGGTAAAACTTTTTTCCTATAGGGTCATCTTATAATCAGGCTTTTTCTTTTTTTCCTAAATTAATATTCAGATTTTGGGGGGTCATCTTATAATCAGGGTCGTCTTATAATCGAGCAAATACGGTATTACCATAAAGTTTGAAAAGGCTGGTGGTAAAATTAGTGCATTACACACTGACCAGCTCTCGCAATGTTGCCCGTGCGGAACCTCACCGAGTGGGAATATGACAGTCCTACACCACACTCTGTTTCTTTATTTCTGCATATGTTTTAACACACGTATGGCCTTGACATGCGTCATTTCGCATCTCTCAAGTTCTTTTTGTTTGCCATTTTGGCACTTGGTTTGAGATTTTTTGGAAAAAAAAACTGAAAAAAGATCTCACTCGGATTCATCATCTTTCACTCTATACTGATTTCATGACGATATACCACACCTGCCCAAAGGTTCACTCACTTTTGTTATTGTAGATACAATGTAACCTTGCTTATATCGCTATGCGCCAATGTATCTTACTTTGGACTCCATTGTACTTGTTCCGTAGCATCTTGTGGGGTCATTCTACTTCCTCGACTGCGGATTCTGGATGGACTTTATATTGCTCTGCTGTGCCTATGTTTTCCCTTTTTTTTTTTGTATGAATCCGAATAAAAATATTTAAAAAAAAAAAAAATACCAGCATTTCAAATACCTTGGGGTGTCTAGTTTTCAAAAATATTTGGTTTGATGGGGTAAATTGTATTGGCCGGCTTCAAAGATACCTGAAATAGGATATCTGGCAGACTTTTTGACATGGCAAAATTCCAATTTGAAAAATGCACACCTCTCAATAAGGGCCTTTTAGTCCCCAAACAACCTAACAAACCCCTGCATGTGGGGTATCACTGTTTCTCAGGAGATGTTGTGGAACACATATTGGGATGTTGTTTGGCAGTGACATATACCAGAAGCTGTAAATTTATACCTGGAGTACAACGTGCGTGAAAAAAATTAAAAATGTTTTTACTACCATAAAGTTTGACAAAGGCTGATGGTAGAACTAATGCATGGAAATGGTTAAAATACCAACATTTCAAATACCTTGGGGTGTCTAGTTTTTAAAAAATATATGGTTTGATGGGGTAAATTTAATTGGCCAGCTTCAAAGATACCTGAAACAGCACAGGGGGCAGAATGACCAGCTTTGGGGAAAAAATGGTTTTGAAATAGCAAAACGCTACTGGTACTTATTGCCCCATAACGTGCAGAAAAAAAAGCAAAAAAGCATGAAAACATCTGGGTATTGCTAAACTCAGGACAAATAGCAGAATCTATTTAGCAGGTTTTTTCATTAGTTTTCGCAGAAGAGTAAAAGTTTTTTTGTTTAAAAAGTGAGAAAATGTATTTTTTTAACAAAAAAAATCACCATATTTTATCTTTTTTTATAGTAAATTGGATGATATAAAAATAATGGTATCTAAAGAAAGCCCTGTTTGTCCTGAAAAAAAACAATGATCGGTTACGTGAACCTGTTAACGGTTTTTCAAGTACACCACTAAGCTCTTTGTAAACTACTTTACTTAGCCAGCTGAAGTAGAACTTCTTCCTCGAGAAACTTGCATGTATCAAATGTCTTTTTCATAACTGACAGACTGATGATTACTAGATCCCAAACTTTCACCTACAGTAATATCAGATACCAAATCTCTACTTGTGAACACTAAATCTAAAATGGCCTCCTTGCGAGTTGGCTCCTCAATTACTTGTTTTAAAGATAATCCCAGTAGGGAGTAGAATACCTGTACTCCTGGAACAACCAGTTACTTTGGTTTTCCAGTTCACATCCCGAAGATTAAAGTCACCCATAATTCTAACTCCCCCTTCAATGTCATCTAAACTCTACTTGTCACAGTTACACCAATTACTGTACTTTTACCAAATTGTAATGTAACCCAAACTACGTTAGGTTAGATTTTATGTTATCTTTCACATATAGGGCCACCCACCCCTTGTATCACCCTTCCTGTCTTTTCTATATAAGCAGTACCCTGGTATTACTACGTAATTTTTCTTATACCAAGTTTGAATAACAGCCACCGCTGTCACAAGTTCATTTATCTTATTCCCCAAACTGCAAGCATTTGTAGACATGACCTTAAACTTATTTAACACACATGCTGCAGACACCTTCTGTCCTTGTTTTATGGAGTACAATATATGCTTCTTCCTATCATCTGCACAAACAGAGGCCCCAGATCCAGGCACTTTTTTGCCGCGATCAGCTGCTTTGCAGGATCCACTGAAGCCTCGCAAGTGAGGCTGGCCATGGATCATGGGAGGAAAGCACTCGCACAAAAAAAAAAAAAAAAGAAAAAAAAAAGCCGCCACCAAACCGATCATCAAAGACGGCTGTTGGGTAAAACAATGCTTAGGAAGCGATCAGCTCGATATTGAGACATGTCAGCAACACATGCCCCTACCCTGACTGTCTTGGCAGCGCAAACTGTCACAAGTCAGTTCACAAAGGGTGTATCAAGGCCCTCATGAGAACTAAGGCTCCCCCTGCAGGTTGAATGCAAGTACTGCATTCAACCATGCAGGCCAACAGAGCCCAGCTCACCAATCACAATTTTGATTAGTAAAATAAAATAAAAATATTGGTAACATGTCAAAATAATTCCCCATTGTCACAAAAAAGCCCATTATATATATATATATACATACATACATATATATATATATATATATATATACACACACACACACAAAAATTGCTATGAGCAAGTCCTACAATTAGCACTATATCTTCACAAAACTTGAACGGAAAGATTTAAAACGCCCATGGGGTGCCTAGTATAAAAAAAATAAATAAAAAAGATGTGATGCTGTAACTTGATTTGCCCGGCTTCAAAGATGTCCCACATATGGGACATGAGCACAGATTGACCAGATGTCCAAATGCCAAAAAATGCACCTCACAAATGTGGCCTTTTACATCCCAAATAACATGAATTTGGTGGTGGTGGGGGTGTAATCGCTATACTCAGGAGGTGTTACTGAGCACATATTGGGGTGTTTAACAGGGACATATACCAGTAGCGGTAAATTCACACCTGAAGTATTGGGTATTTCTAAAGGACAATTAGAATCTATTTAGCAGTTTTTTTTCCCTCAGTTTTTGCAGAGTAAAAGATTTTTCACCATATTTTTTTGTATAGTAAATAATATAAAAATAAACGGTATCTAAAGAAAGCCCTGTTTGTCCTGAAAAAAGAACTATGTGTGTGGGTGCACAAAATGAGAAAGAAAGCTACAACTAAACAGCAACACTGAAAAATGTTAGCCTTTGTCCCAAAGTGTACCATGAAAAATAAAGTCTTGTCATTAAGGGGTTAATGGGAACTGTCCCAGCCTACCTATACAGAGCTTTGAGCCATTTAATATAAGTTTTCAGCTCGCAGAAGCTAAGTTAATGCTTTTCCTAAACAGCTACTTCAGGCCTAGATGTTTAGCTGCTCATTTACTTAATTCCTAGTCAGAATAGAAGTTCGGTGACAGAAGTAGGGATGCGCGGAAATGAAAATTCTGGACCGAAAAAAAAAAAGAAAGAAATCAGCATTTCAAACACTTAGAGGCAATTTAAAATTTCCAATGGCATTCACGTCGGATTTAATCAGGAAGTTTGCAGGAGAGCTGCAGTTGGATATGCATATTGCACCACTCCTAGCTCCTTATCTTCCAGGAGTTGTGTTTGGCCAAACATCTGACACTACACAAATACTTCATGCGGGTCCAACACTACACAGGTGCAGAAAGTATGCCTACTTTAATGGCAGTGGTTTCCTACCTTTTAGTGGCTGTGTTACATTATCACCTGGATGAAAATTTTAGAATTACTACACTTACAATTTACAAAGAAACCATTGAACAAATAAAATACCAAGGAGCAAAGTTTTAGGCAGCAACACGCATGTTTAATACAACAAAAACATTAAATCAAAGTGGAAAAAGTGACGATTCTAAACTAAAACACTTCCATTGGAAATGTGCTAAAACTCCCCAGGATGCCATTTTACCATCCCACAGCTATCTTTATTTGTTACTAGCCTACATATAACACACGCTCTGTAGTCATGCAAAAAAGGACCTAGTCTTGAATGTTCATACATGTTAAAAGTCCTTCTAATGCAATTTGTATTTCACAAAGAAGCCAGCACTGGCAGACAGAAGTTAGGTTATCCACATTTCAGAAACCATGAACCTTCAGCTGTTCTTCTTTAACAATGCCAATCTGTGAGGGGAATAAAGTAGAATTAGAACACCTTCCCATAAAGCAAGTTTTGTTTACAAAACATGGTTGCAGATGGCGAACACTTATTCCCCCCCCTCTCCATCTACTGTATTTTCGGGCGTATAAGACGACTGGGCGTATAAGACGACTGGGCGTATAAGACGACTGGGCGTATAAGACGACTGGGCGTATAAGACGACTGGGCGTATAAGACGACTGGGCGTATAAGACGACTGGGCGTATAAGACGACTGGGCGTATAAGACGACTGGGCGTATAAGACGACCCCCAACTTTTCCAGTTAAAATATTTGGGCTATACTCACCGTATAAGACTACCCCTCTACCCAGTATACAACAAACAGCCAATGACGGCAAGCGATGTACCTTACTGGTGATTGGCTGGTTGTTTTATACAAAGCCTGCTTGGATTGGGTGGGTCAGCTCTCCCTAACATATGCCTGTCCACCCACCCACACATGTATAGACATACACTGCCCTCACACACCCCTTCCTTTACACATACTAACATACGCCTGTCCATACACACACACACTTATACGCTGCCCTCACCACACACCCCTGCCTTTACACACACTGCCACTGTGTGTGCCCCCCCCAAGATGTGCCCCCCTCCCCTAGACTTACCGGTGCAGGCCCCCAGGTTTCTTGCGGGGCCAGCAGGGGACATTCCCCCCGTGGAAAGTGCAGAGCCCCCTGCACCGCTGCAGGGGCTCTGTATCCTAACCCTGCCAGACCTCGAGCTCCCTAATTTTGGGCTAGTTAGAGGGAGGTCATGATCTCCGCAAGCAGCCTTGCTCATCTGGCACCCGTTGATCAGGGCTAGTTAGGGAGATTACGATCTTGCACCTACCTTGGCGCGGCCCTGAAGACCAGCCCAGGGGAGGTGGCTTCTCTGCTCGCCCCTCCCCTAGAGATTAGTGATTCTCCAGTCCGGCTCGGTAAGTTTCAGTACCCGGCGTATAAGACGACCCCCAACTTTTGATTAGATTTTCACGGGTTAAAAAGTAGTCTTATACGCCGGAAAATACAGTAATTGTATATATATATGTTAGGGGTGCATTGAGAAAGATCAGTTGAATATACAATTGTATGAGCCTGTTACCAATTTTCACAACTTGTTTACTGACCTCCATAAGAAATTGGCAGATGTTTTTTCTCTGATCACCCTGGAGCTGGATCACTTCACCGTATTCTGGATGTTCAATCACAGTACCATTACAAGCAAATTTCTGTTTGTGAGAGGAAAGCAAACTTTCTATAGTTGCTATTTTAGCAGAGGAAAAAAAACAAGTAGACAGACTAAGCGTTTTTTCGTAAAGGTAAGACAGCAATGCAACCTGACCCGATCGACTTTTGCAACGCTGATGTGTATAGTAAGCAAAAACATAGGACTGGATGGGAGAGCAGAAAGGTTACAACCCAATACGTAGGAACTGCATGGTTATCAATCAGTTTACCTTCTTAAAAGCTTTTACAAGCTTCTTTTTGTCGTAGTCATCTGCAATGCCTTGCACTGTGGTCAGAGTCTTTCTGCCGTTGCGCTGCTGGATTCTTATATGAATATAATCCTCAGTCCCTGCCGGGAGTAAGTCGTCACCCTTAGTTGCATCAGCAAAGGGGTCTGCAAATATGGATGAGAAGAGAATTTCCCAATCACACAGGATGCAAAGAGCTGCAGCTGCTTAATAAATTAAATTTTCAATTTATTTTACCAACTATTAAGCAGTCCAACCACACCAAGAGCACGTCATATGGGCTTGACACAAGACTGCCCAAACGAACATCACTGGTTTGGCTGGACATGTTAAAGGGCACCATTGTTAGAAACACTGGAGTAATTGTACCAACAATGGTCTCCCCAGCCATAAGCAATCAGATTCTAGCTTGACACTAGACAAGGCCTTGCTGCATTATCTAGATGGACAATCCTTTAGTGACATTCACAGACATCTAATAACCACATAGTCAGCAACAAAGAACACAGATGTACCATAGAAGCCATTATTGAGCAGCTCTGTAAAAGGTTACATTGTATCAAACACCTTGACAACTCACAACTACAGCCACAATAAGTCAAATGCTAGCCAACTGCTGACAAAGCTCTCACCCTTGTATTCTTAGTTGTACACATTAAGTGACAGCAGTCCCAAGGATCAAAGTGCATTCACCACAAAGCTTTATGCTGCCAAGAAAAAGGTAGCACAGCATTGTTTATGAAGAAAGTGCATATTATTCACAGGTTGAGATTGCAAGATTTAACCCTGTAGTAGTATAGGGACAGTTTTATAAAACACATTACTATAGGAACATTAGATGCAATACTACAAAGAACGATTGCCATGAAACCAAAATGTGAAAGTAGGCAAGGAGTACAAAGAAGCCTTGCGCTTAGAGCTTCGAAGCGGAAATAGCCCTCCCCTTACAGAGAAAACGTCGCCATTTTACAGTACAGGAGACAATAAAGACCTGAGTATGGATCAATTTGATCATAACTTTAGCGCTACACTTACGGTCTCCATTTAAGTCTCCGAAAATAATTGTGGCTAAGAGAGGTAACCTCAGAACGTCTGCTCACACCGTTAGTAAAACCAAACGGACAGATCGCGAAGAGCTCAAATACAACACAAAACTGCAGAATATTGAAGCTTTTAGTAAATTTAAAGACGAACCCTGGGGCAGGCCTGGAGGCCGCACAAACAGCGAAAAGGGTAGTCCGTTAGAAATGGGCGTACGGTACCCCCATAACCGACCACAGTCGCTTACCGAAGAAGCGCCAATAGTGCAAGAACTCAAAAGATAGACCACACTCCTCACACAGGTTTCTTACCGAAAGAGTTGAGGTTCTGGATAGAGGACATGCGATATTATTTCGCGCACGGAGTGCAGAGGAAAAGGCTGGAGCAGGCCGCTGGTGGACGCGGAAAAGACCGGGTTCAGGTGGTTTTCGGTCGGGCACTAGTCGGATGAAGCCTGACAGGCGGCACGAGGACGTTAGCGCGTGCAATCAAGGAGATCTCACTAAAGCGTACAAAGAGGGGTAGTCAAAAACAGGACCAAACCCGCGCGTCACCGCTCTATACGAGGGTCTCACCAAAAAATGGCCGAGTATCTGCTTTTAGCAGGTCTCTTAAACGTCGTCACCTGACGTCATATCACACCGCCCCAGGTCTTGCTGGTTATTGTAGTCTTTCAAGCTACGTGCCTTACCAAAACGTAGTAAGGGCTGCCGAGGTGAACTACGAATGAAAACTACAGTTCCCACAGGACAACGCGCTGGACGGTGGCCGCAATGGTATGCGGGTTCTCTGTGCTTCGTGAGGGCGTTAGCTACGTGCAATGGTGGGGGCAGTGGTTGTTTATTGGTGTAAACATACTTGGTTAATGTTACTAATACCGGAATTGTTGCTGTTGCATAGAATTTTCTTTGAAAGCCTATTCATGAAAAAACGTCCTTAATTATTTAATGTGTGCACCACACGTAGATGTTTTCAGCGAAACACTTGGTGGGGGTCTTAAGAACAAAAAACTGTTTATAAGGTAAAAGTATTCAACCCCTTAAAACATAAATATGTTTGAGCATGAAAAACAACTAGAATTTACAATTGCCTAGAACTAAATTAACCCCTTACAGACCAATACAACAGCATTATAAACAAGCTCTGAAAGTGATTTCCAATTGCTTTCTTCGCATAAATGGTGTTGCCTTTATATCGAGGCATTCAGCAACACAGAGATTGGCATCAGGGCCCTCCCTGGGGCGTCAACAAATGGCATACGCTGTATGGCTGAAGGACGCCTGTTTTAAAAGAGTTTAGCCTCTTTCCCTTTTAAGCTTCAATTTCCCTTTTTAGCTTCACAGCGAGAGATTTTGCCCCTTGCAAGGTGGTGGTGGTGCCTTTAAAAAAAGAAAAAGCAAGTTTCCAAGAGGGTCTCTCCAGAGCCTCCAGAGAACTCTGGCTCCCCTTGCAGGTTCAGGTTGAATTCAGGTGCTGCATTTCTATTTAGGAAAATATTAAAAACAATAGTTAAAGAAAATAGAAAAAATAAATATAGCTAATAGCATGATTGGTATTGCTGTACTTAAGAGATGTTGCTGAACACATATTTGGGTGTTGTTTGACAGTGACATATACCAGAAGTGATAAATTGACACATGAAGTACAATGTGTGTGGAAATAAAAAACATTACCACCACAAATTTTGACAAAGGCTGGTGGTAAAAGTAGTACATGGAAAGCGTTAAAATACTGTCATTTGAAATACGCTGGTGTGTCAAAATATTTGATTTGATGGGTAAATTAAATCAAGTTAAAAAATGAGCACTTCCCAAATGTGGTGTTTTACCTCCCAAGCAATCCGACAAACCCATGCATGGTTGGTATCACTGTTTTTGGGAGATGTTTCTGATCACATATTGGGATGTTGTTTGACAGTGATATAAATTCACATCTGAAGTACAATTTGTGTGAAAAAATGTTAATAAAATATTACTACTGCAAAAACTGGTGATAGAATCTCATGCATGGAAAATGGTGGTGATAGAATCTCATGCATGGAAAATACTAGCATTTGAAATACCCTGGGGTGTCTAGTTTTTAAAAAATATATGGTTTGATGGGGTAAATTGAATGAGCCAGCTTCAAAGATGACCCACTTAGGACATGGGTCAGTAGGGCCAGATGCTAAAGTTCCAAGTTGAAAAATGTGTAGTTCCCAAATGTGGCATTTTACCTCCCAAACAACCTGACAAACCCATTCAAGGGGGGTATCACTGTACTCTGGAGATGTTGCTGAACACATATCGGGATATTGTGTAAGAGTGACAAATTCCAAAACCTGTAAATTCACCCACCTGATGTACAATCTGTGTGATAAAAAACACAAAATAAATTACTACCACAAAGTTTGACAAAGGGTGGTAGTAGGATTAGGGCATGGAATGCATTGGGGTGTCTCGTTTTCCATAATATATGGTTTGATGGGGGTAAATTGCATTGGCCGGCTTCAGATATATCCCAAATGGCACACGGTGCAGAATGACCAGATTAAGGGAAAATTGTTTTGAAATAGCAAAACGTTACTTGTACTCTATTCAACAGTTTTTTTCATTAGCTTTTGTAGATGAATAAAAGATTGTTCAAATAAAATGATTTTCATAATTTTTTATAGGAAATGGTAGAAAGCCCTATGAAGGGTACAAAAAACAGCCTGGTACTTCAGGAGTTAAAGTTTAAAAGAAACACAGAACACTACACCGTTATTAGTATTAACCCCTTCAGGACCAGAGTTTTTTTTCACGTAACTCCACTGGGTTCCTGCTTCCCCTGAGTGGATTCAAGAGACGTTGCTCTCACACGATGTGCGAGCAACGCACGGGTAAGCAGCAGGGCCCCTGCCTAAGGTAATCCGGCCCTATGTCTGGGGACAGTGTCCTTAATCCGGGGAGTAAGCAGTTAGTATGTGATGAGCAGTAGGAGTGATGGTGGGTGGTGTAGGAGGGGGTTGCGAAGAAGAGAGGCCTAATAATAGTTTTAGTCTTGTCTTTGACGTGGGTAGCAAGATCTTGAGCAGTGAGAAAGGTTTGTGGTGAGGGTATGGAGGGACATAGAAAGGAGTTAAAGGTAGAAAAAAGGTGTTGCAGGTTGGAAGAAAGGATATGAGAGTAGAGAAGTAGTGTTTTTTAGCGAGAGAGGGGGTAGAGTTATAGGTGCGAAGCATGAATTTGTGGTGAGTCTTTGCTCAATTTGGATTTTCTGAAGTAGCGTTCAGCAGTGTGGCAACACTTCTGAAGAAAGTATGTGATTGTGGTATGCCATGGTTGGCGTTTCAGTTGTCGGGGGTAAGATATAGTAACAGGAGCTATGCTGTCGAGAGATGATGCAAGTGTATTGTTATAAAAAGAGGCTGCTATGTCTGGACAAGAAAGGGTTAATATGGAAGTTAAGGGAGGTTCAAGTGAGGCTGACATTTGAGTAAGGGTATTATCTGGTAGCGGCCTACAATGTTGTTTTGTTAGGGGTTAGTACTGGAGAAAAGGTTAGAAGGTGGTGGAGGGAGCATTACCTGGAGAAAACACGATCAAGTGAATGTCATTCAGTGTGTGTAAGGGAATTAGTCCACTGAGAAAAATCAGAAGAGGATGTCAAGGAGAGGACCTATGAGAGTTGTTAGATATGTCAAAAGGAATGTAAAAATCACCCATAATAAAACAAGGGATATTGGAAAAGAGGAAGAAGGGGAGCCAGGCAGAAAAGTTGTCAAAGAACTGTGGGGTAGGACCTGGAGGGTGATATATCACTGCAATTTGAAGAGTGTGAACCTTAAAGGAACATAATGAGAGTGAGGGAGGGCTTGGTGTATACTGGAAGATGCAATGAGGTGAGAGAAGGATGCCTACACCACCCCCATTTCTACCATCAGGCCTAGGAGTGTGGCTGAATTGCAATCCTCTCAACGAAAGTGCAGAAGAGGTGGTAGTATCATGAGGGGGGATCCAGTAAGTGCTAGGAGGTTAAAAAGCATGGGAGATAAATAGGTCATGTATACTAGTGAGTGTGTTGCATACAGAGTAGGAATTCCATAGGGCACAGTTGGAGATGATAGGAATGAGAATGTTTAGGTTGCGCATTTTGGTTGAGTTTAGTGGTTGACTGTGAGGAATAGAGAACAATATGAGGGGGAACTGAAGTAGCAGAGGTGTACACAAGAGCAACAGAGCAAATACAGGGTTCATATATAAATATTTAATGCTGAGGTACTGGGGTAGCCATGAGGTCATGATAAGATTAGGTCCCTGGCTATTGAAGTGAGACTGATCAATGACCAAAAAGGTAATTAATCAGTGGTCACAAAGCACCTCATTAGGTTAAATATATATTTCACTTGTAAGTGACAAGTTTTAGTCACTGACATTGATCAGTGAGACTGATCAATAATCAGTGACCTAAAATGTCACTGACAGGTGATCAGGTATTTTTTATTATTATTATTGTTACCTTAGATGACCACTCTCTCTTTCTTGGCCAAGGGTCATCCAGTGGCTGATCAGAAACTTCCTCTTGGCCAGGAGTGATCTGATTATCATCATCAGCAGATCCTGAACTCACAGCAATTGACCTGGAAGCACCCTTGACTTACAAGTCAGTGCTGTTTTTTTTTGTTGGGTTTTTTTACCTTTTTCAATGGTGATGTATTTAGCCCCCACAAGCTTGTGGTGACATATATTTACCTCTGCAATGCCGCAATCATGTCATACACAATCCTGGCATTAAAGGGGTTAACACACGATCACTCTTAATGGAGTGATCAGGCAGCAGGGGACGGTTGGGGCTGATGTCTATACTCATGTGGGGACCGAAGAAACTCTAGCAGCTGGGATACAATTGCCGGTAAACTGGGGATTGAGAGGAGCCTCTATGATTGCTCCTATAGGAGTGATCAAAGGTCTTGTGGGGACTCTTTTTTTGGTGTTGCTGGTGTGCTTGGGCCTCCAGGAAGACCAGCAGTACCCCTTAAAAAAACATGTATTAACCTGAAAATTTAACGCTGCACTGTCGCTGTCATGGAGAGATCAAGCAGCCGGGGAATGTTGTGGCAGGTCCCCATGTGGGAACTGGATGGTTCCCCTGATGGTTACATCACTGCATAATTATTTTTAAATGTTAACACGTTTTTCTTTTTAAATGTTGGCTTTTTTCCCCCCATTGTGATTAGAAAGCTGGGCTCCATTGATTTGCATGGTTGAAACCAGTACCTGGCCCTCTTGGAAACTTATATTTTTAAAGGACGCCACCATCTTGTGAGTGGCAAAATCTCTTACAGTTGCGCTTGTTGTCCGGAGACCGGTAACAGTGTGTCCTGGGGTGGCTGTTCCGTGTAGCTAAATGCCTCGCTATCAAGGTGCTTAAGTGACACCTTTGAAACTCTTTTAAAACGGGTGTCTGCCACCCTACAGTGTAGGGTGGATGTTTAAGCCCCAGGGAGGGGCCCCTAATGCTGATCGCGGCGTTACTAAATGCCTCAATATCAAGACATTACAGCAACACCATTTAAGCAAAGAAAGCTATTGTAAATTGTTTAACACCAGGCACGTCATTGATCGTTAACTGACCGTTTTTGCGTTACGTGCCTGACATTGGTCATTAAGGGGTTAAGTAGCACTGTCAGATATAACATAGCAAGATGACAAACAGAAACAGCAGGTGAGGAGGGCCCTGCTCAAATGAGTTCACGATCTATAGACACACACACACATATATACACTCATTGGCTACTTTGTTAGGTACACCCTGCTAGTACCAAGTTGGACCCTTTTTGCCTTTAGAACTGCCTTCATTCTTTGTGGCATACTGTAATGGTATGATGAGGCAGGACCCCAGATGGCGGAGGTAGCCAGGCCAAACAGGAACCAGAAAGTCAGAGAACCAACCGGGTCAGACAGGTAATCAGGATAAGCCAAATCAGAATCCAGAGACGAGGTCAACAAGCCGAATCAATACCAGACGAGCAGGAATCAGGAGCCGAATCAGGAGACAGGAACGAGGTCAACAAGCCAAGTCAAACCGGAGCAGTAGTCACAATCAATGCACAAGCAAATAGCAAAATACACCAACCAAGGGTGATCCAGAAGAGGAATTCCGGGTTTAAATAGGGAGAGGAGGAGGCGTGTCCTGCATTAAGAGGTCAGCCGAGGTTATAAAAGCATGTTACAAATGTAACGTGCAATATTAACTTTTGACCACACGGTGGCGCTGTGGTACCTGTTTACCGCGTGGTCGGCCATGCGGTGAAGACGCCGACCGGGTAGCGGTGGTAATCGCTGCCCGGGAAGCCGCCTGAGGAAGCGTCGTGGGAGCAGCCATGGAGCGGGGCCGGAGAGGCAGGTAAGTCCTTACAGTACCCCCCCCTCGAGAGCCGCCCGAAGGGCGACCAGGACCCCCACTGGGTTTCCGGGGGTACCTGACATGAAACTGACGAACCAGACGAGGAGCGTGGACTTCAGAGGCGGGCACCCAGGCTCTTTCCTCCGGTCCGTATCCCTTCCAGTGTACTAGGTATTGGAGGGTACCCCGGAAGAAGCGTGAATCCAGGATGGAACGGATCTCATAATCATCCATGGAGGAGACTGAAACAGGACCAGGACTGGCCAGCGTCAGGGAAAAACGGTTAAATATCACCGGCTTCAGGAGGGAAACGTGAAATGTACGAGGAATACGGAGGTTGCGAGGCAAGTCCAGTTCATAGGTAACAGGGTTGATACGACGGCGGACGGAATAAGGTCCAATAAAGCAAGGAGCCAATTTTTTGGAGGGAGTACGTAGGCGTATATGTCGGGTTGATAGCCAGACTTTGTCCCCGGGCATGTAAGTGGGGGCTGGTAACCGTCTGCGATCATAGTACTTCTTTTGATCCTGAGAGGCAGCAATGGACGCAGAACGGACAGAGGACCAAACTGAAGTTAGCCGCTTAAGATGATCATCCAACGCAGGAACACTCGAATCAGGGGATACCGCAGGAAGTACAGTCGGGTGGAAACCATAGACACAGTAAAAAGGTGTATGCTGGGTAGAGCCTTGTACCGCATTGTTTAGGGCGAACTCCGCGAGTGGAAGAAGGTCAGCCCAATCGTTCTGGTTGTCATTAATGAAAGCCCGCAAATACTGCTCAAGGCGTTGATTGGATCGTTCAGCCGCTCCATTGGTTTGGGGGTGATAAGCCGTGGAAAAGGAAAGGGTGATACCCACAGCTTTGCAGAAGGCTCTCCAGAAACGGGAAACAAACTGGACTCCACGATCGGAGACAATCACCTGGGGAAGGCCGTGGAGTCGTACAACATCTCTGATGAAGATGACTGCAAGCTCCTTAGCTGTCGGTAATTTGACGAGAGGCACGAAATGAACCATCCTGGAGAATCGGTCAACAACAGTAAGTATAGTGGTGTAGCGATGAGAGGAAGGTAGCTCCACTATGAAGTCCATGGCGATGTGGGTCCAGGGACGACTGGGTACTGGAAGGGGCAATAGCAGACCGGAAGGAGGAGTCCTGGGGGTCTTGGTCGTAGCACAAGTGTGGCAAGATTTAAGGAAGTCTGCAACGTCCTTTCTCCAGGAGGGCCACCAAAAACTACGGCCCAGAGCCTGACAGGTGCGCCGGAGACCAAGGTGGCCCGCAAACTTTGTGGTGTGGTGCAACTGGAGTATCTTCTCACGGTATACAGGGGGCACGAACAACTTGTCAGAAGGGGTCTGGGCTGGAGCAGTGGGTTGACTGGCTTGAATTCGTTGCAGAAGGGGAGAGGAAACGGCAAGAGTGACAGCAGAGATGATACGGTTAGTGGGTACGATGGGTTCCGGGTTAGGTTTCTCCTCAGAGGCAGTACAGAACATACGTGATAAAGCGTCGGCCTTGGTATTCTTGGACCCCGGACGATAGGAGATTATGTAATTGAAGCGGGATAAGAAAAGGGACCATCGTGCTTGTCGAGGCGTTAGTCGCTTGGCATCGCCAATATACTGGAGGTTCTTGTGATCCGTGAGGATGGTTACAGGAATACGGGAGCCCTCCAGAAGATGACGCCATTCAGAAAGGGCGAGAATCACTGCCAGTAGTTCACGATTGCCTATGTCATAGTTCCTCTCTGCAGGAGAGAATCGTTTAGAGAAGAAGCCACAGGGGTGTAGAGGCCCTTCGTACGTTTTGCGTTGGGACAATACTGCTCCGGCCCCGATTTCCGAAGCATCTACTTCGATTACGAAGGGTTGAGATACATCAGGATGTATGAGGATCGGAGCGGACACAAACAGGGTCTTTAGTGTATGGAACGCTTGGACTGCAGCGGTAGGCCAGTTATGGCAGTCAGCTCCCTTCTTGGTGAGATCGGTCAAAGGAGCTACCACTTTGGAAAAGTCCCGGATGAATCGGCGATAATAATTGGCAAAGCCGAGAAATCTCTGTAGGGCTTTAAGTCCCTGTGGTTGAGGCCATTGCAGAATGGACTGGAGCTTGTCAGGATCCATCTCGAACCCTGTACCGCTAATGACGTAACCTAAGAAGGATACACGGTTGACTTCAAATTCACATTTCTCTAGTTTTGCGTACAACCGGTTTTCACGAAGACGTGTCAGGACCTTCTTTACGTGAATTCGATGTGAAAGCAGGTCAGGTGAATGGATTAGAATGTCATCAAGGTAGATGACAACGAATTGGTGCAGATAATCCCGAAAACAATCATTTACAAAGTCCTGAAAAACAGCCGGGGCGTTACAGAGCCCGAATGGCATTACTGTATATTCGTAGTGACCAGAGCGGGTGTTAAAAGCTGTCTTCCACTCGTCGTTCTGACGGATACGAATGAGGTTGTACGCACCCCGTAGATCTAATTTCGTGAAAACTTTTGAGCCTTTTAGTCGGTCAAACAACTCAGAGATGAGTGGCAAAGGGTAAGTGTTTTTTATGGTGATTCGATTAAGACCTCGATAGTCGATGCACGGACGTAGACCTCCATCCTTCTTGGAAACAAAGAAAAATCCCGCGCCGGCGGGAGACGTGGAGCGGCGGATAAAGCCTTTTTAGGAGATTTTCACGGATATAGGTCTCCATAGCTTCGGTTTCAGCCGGGGATAACGGATACACCCTACCCCGTGGGGGTACGGTGCCAGGAAGCAGGTCGATGGGACAATCGTAAGGACGGTGCGGGGGCAAGGAGTCAGCTTCCTTTTTGTCGAATACATCAGCAAAGGTCTGATATTGTGGAGGTAAGATGGTGGTACCTAAGGAGGCAACCTTCAATACACAGGGTTGAGGTGAAACGCAAGTGGTACACCGCCAGGAGGTGATCTCACGGGTGGACCAATTGATGTCTGGGTTGTGTAGCTGCAGCCAAGGGTAGCCCAACACTATGGGAGCAGCCGGAGAAGATATTACATGTAGAACCACAGTCTCTTTATGGAGAACCCCTATTTGGAGACGAAGCGGTGTAGTGTCATGGGTCACCACTGCAGGTAGGAGAGGCCGCCCATCGATTGCCTCCACAAAAACTGGAGAGGCTTTCTCCTGCAAGGGAATGTTGTGGAGCCTGCAGAAGTCGCGGTCGATAAAGTTTCCGGCGGCCCCAGAGTCAATAAGGGCTGGGGCTAGAATGGTTCTCTCCTGGACAGTGAGAGCAGCAGGCACAAACATACGCGATGTCCGGTCGTGGGGAAAAACAGCAGGAAGGCCTAGAGGAGACTCCCCAATCCTCCTTAGGCCCTGTAGCTTCCCGGCTTCACGGGGCAGGAGCGCACGTAATGACCTTGTTTGCCACAGTACATACAGAGGTCCTGTTGGCGCCGGAGGGTTCTCTCCTCCTCGGAGAGATGTGTGGAGCCGATCTGCATGGGCTCTTCAGGCGGAAGAGAAGCAGAGTCAGAAGCAGCGAGACGTGGCTCAAAACGCACTGGACCCCTTCTTTGGCGATCTCGCTGTACCTGGCGTTCCCGGAGGCGTAGATCAATGTGGCCAATGTAGGCGATGAGTTCTTCCAAGTCCGTGGGCAGGTCTCGGGCTGCTACTTCATCTTTCAGGCGGTCAGACAGGCCATTAGTGAAGGCAGCAACCAAGGCGTCGTTGTTCCATGCCACTTCTGCAGCCAGGGTACGGAATTCAATGGCATAGTCCGATAAACTGCGTGTACCCTGACGCAATGAGAAGAGACTTGACGAGGCAACATGGCCGCGACCTGGCCTGTCAAACACTTGACGGAAAGTGGTTACAAAGTCATTATAATTGTTGACCACTGGAGAGTTGCGTTCCCAAAGAGGAGTTGCCCAGGCCAGAGCCCTGTCAGTGAGTAGGGAGATGACATACCCCACACGAGCTCTGTCGGAAGGAAACAAGTAGGGAGACATCTCGAAGTGAATGGAGCACTGATTGAGGAATCCACGACAGGTAGCAGGATCTCCTCCATATCTGGGAGGAGGAGGTAAACGGAGGGTATTAAGACCTGGGTCAGCAGGCGGTGGAACAGCAACAGGTGCAGCAGCGGGCACAGGAGGAGGACCACGTGCTGGATCAGTCCTCGCCAGGAGGGTTTGCAAAAAAACAGTGTAGGGTGGATGTTTAAGCCCCAGGGAGGGGCCCCTAATGCTGATCGCGGCGTTACTAAATGCCTCAATATCAAGACATTACAGCAACACCATTTAAGCAAAGAAAGCTATTGTAAATTGTTTAACACCAGGCACGTCATTGATCGTTAACTGACCGTTTTTGCGTTACGTGCCTGACATTGGTCATTAAGGGGTTAAGTAGCACTGTCAGATATAACATAGCAAGATGACAAACAGAAACAGCAGGTGAGGAGGGCCCTGCTCAAATGAGTTCACGATCTATAGACACACACACACATATATACACTCATTGGCTACTTTGTTAGGTACACCCTGCTAGTACCAAGTTGGACCCTTTTTGCCTTTAGAACTGCCTTCATTCTTTGTGGCATACTGTAATGGTATGATGAGGCAGGACCCCAGATGGCGGAGGTAGCCAGGCCAAACAGGAACCAGAAAGTCAGAGAACCAACCGGGTCAGACAGGTAATCAGGATAAGCCAAATCAGAATCCAGAGACGAGGTCAACAAGCCGAATCAATACCAGACGAGCAGGAATCAGGAGCCGAATCAGGAGACAGGAACGAGGTCAACAAGCCAAGTCAAACCGGAGCAGTAGTCACAATCAATGCACAAGCAAATAGCAAAATACACCAACCAAGGGTGATCCAGAAGAGGAATTCCGGGTTTAAATAGGGAGAGGAGGAGGCGTGTCCTGCATTAAGAGGTCAGCCGAGGTTATAAAAGCATGTTACAAATGTAACGTGCAATATTAACTTTTGACCACACGGTGGCGCTGTGGTACCTGTTTACCGCGTGGTCGGCCATGCGGTGAAGACGCCGACCGGGTAGCGGTGGTAATCGCTGCCCGGGAAGCTGCCTGAGGAAGCGTCGTGGGAGCAGCCATGGAGCGGGGCCGGAGAGGCAGGTAAGTCCTTACAGTACCCCCCCCTCGAGAGCCGCCCGAAGGGCGACCAGGACCCCCACTGGGTTTCCGGGGGTACCTGACATGAAACTGACGAACCAGACGAGGAGCGTGGACTTCAGAGGCGGGCACCCAGGCTCTTTCCTCCTCCATCTTTTTTCAATGGTGATGTATTTAGCCCCCACAAGCTTGTGGTGACATATATTTACCTCTGCAATGCCGCAATCATGTCATACACAATCCTGGCATTAAAGGGGTTAACACACGATCACTCTTAATGGAGTGATCAGGCAGCAGGGGACGGTTGGGGCTGATGTCTATACTCATGTGGGGACCGAAGAAACTCTAGCAGCTGGGATACAATTGCCGGTAAACTGGGGATTGAGAGGAGCCTCTATGATTGCTCCTATAGGAGTGATCAAAGGTCTTGTGGGGACTCTTTTTTTGGTGTTGCTGGTGTGCTTGGGCCTCCAGGAAGACCAGCAGTACCCCTTAAAAAAACATGTATTAACCTGAAAATTTAACGCTGCACTGTCGCTGTCATGGAGAGATCAAGCAGCCGGGGAATGTTGTGGCAGGTCCCCATGTGGGAACTGGATGGTTCCCCTTATGGTTACATCACTGCATAATTATTTTTAAATGTTAACACGTTTTTCTTTTTAAATGTTGGCTTTTTTCCCCCCATTGTGATTAGAAAGCTGGGCTCCATTGATTTGCATGGTTGAAACCAGTACCTGGCCCTCTTGGAAACTTATATTTTTAAAGGACGCCACCATCTTGTGAGTGGCAAAATCTCTTACAGTTGCGCTTGTTGTCCGGAGACCGGTAACAGTGTGTCCTGGGGTGGCTGTTCCGTGTAGCTAAATGCCTCGCTATCAAGGTGCTTAAGTGACACCTTTGAAACTCTTTTAAAACGGGTGTCTGCCACCCTACAGTGTAGGGTGGATGTTTAAGCCCCAGGGAGGGGCCCCTAATGCTGATCGCGGCGTTACTAAATGCCTCAATATCAAGACATTACAGCAACACCATTTAAGCAAAGAAAGCTATTGTAAATTGTTTAACACCAGGCACGTCATTGATCGTTAACTGACCGTTTTTGCGTTACGTGCCTGACATTGGTCATTAAGGGGTTAAGTAGCACTGTCAGATATAACATAGCAAGATGACAAACAGAAACAGCAGGTGAGGAGGGCCCTGCTCAAATGAGTTCACGATCTATAGACACACACACACATATATACACTCATTGGCTACTTTGTTAGGTACACCCTGCTAGTACCAAGTTGGACCCTTTTTGCCTTTAGAACTGCCTTCATTCTTTGTGGCATACTGTAATGGTATGATGAGGCAGGACCCCAGATGGCGGAGGTAGCCAGGCCAAACAGGAACCAGAAAGTCAGAGAACCAACCGGGTCAGACAGGTAATCAGGATAAGCCAAATCAGAATCCAGAGACGAGGTCAACAAGCCGAATCAATACCAGACGAGCAGGAATCAGGAGCCGAATCAGGAGACAGGAACGAGGTCAACAAGCCAAGTCAAACCGGAGCAGTAGTCACAATCAATGCACAAGCAAATAGCAAAATACACCAACCAAGGGTGATCCAGAAGAGGAATTCCGGGTTTAAATAGGGAGAGGAGGAGGCGTGTCCTGCATTAAGAGGTCAGCCGAGGTTATAAAAGCATGTTACAAATGTAACGTGCAATATTAACTTTTGACCACTTTTGGCACTTTTGGCGCTGTGGTACCTGTTTACCGCGTGGTCGGCCATGCGGTGAAGACGCCGACCGGGTAGCGGTGGTAATCGCTGCCCGGGAAGCCGCCTGAGGAAGCGTCGTGGGAGCAGCCATGGAGCGGGGCCGGAGAGGCAGGTAAGTCCTTACACATACATTCTACAAGGTGCTGGAAACCTCAGTGATATTGGTCCATATGGAGATGATGTCATCCCGCAGTTGCTGCACATCCGTGATGTGAATCCCCCGTTCCACCACATCCCAAAGGATTGAGATGTGGTGACTGTGGAGGCCATTAGACTACAATGAACCAAATGGCATGTTCAAGAAACCAGTTTGAGATGATGTGAGCCTTGTGACATGGTGCATTATCCTGCTGGAAGTAGCCATCAGAAGATGGGTACAATGTGGTAATAAAGGGATGGACATGGTCAGCAACAATACTCAGGTAGGCTGTCGCATTAAAAAGATGCTCAATTGGTACTAAGGGGCCAAAAGTGTGCCAAGAAAATGTCCCCCACACCATTACACCACAACCACAAGCCCGAACCGTTGATACAAGGCAGGATGGATCCATGCTTTCATGTTGTTTACGCCAAAGTCTGACCCTGCCATGTTGCAGCTGGAATCAAGACTCAACAGACCAGGCAACATTCTTCCAGTCTTCCATTGTCCAATTTTGATGAGCCTGTGTGAATTGTAGCCTGTTTCCTGTTCTTAGCTGAGAGGAGTGGCACCCAGGGTGCTCTTCTGCTGCTATTGCCCATCTGCTTCAAGGTTCATCGTGTTGTGCGTTTAGAGATGGTATTCTGCATACCTTGTTTGTAACGAATGGTTATTTAAGTTACTGTTGCCTTTCTGTCATGTTGAACCAGTCTGCCCATCCTCCTCTGACCTCAACAAGGTATTTTCATCCATACAACTGCCGCTAATTGCATATTTTCTCTTTTTCTGACCATTCTCTGTAAACCCTAGAGCTGGTTGTGCGTGAAAATCCCAGTAGATGAGCAGTTTCTGAAATACTTAGACCAGCTCGTCTGGCACCAACAACCATGACATGTTCACTTAGTTACTTAAATCCCCTTTCTTCCCCATTCTGATGCTCTGTTTGAACTTCAGCAAGTTGTTGGCCACATCTACATGCATCTACAATGATTGGCTGATTAGCTATTTGTGTTAACAAGCAATTGAGAGGTGTACTTAATAAAGTGAACAGTGAGTGCGTAAATATATATATATATATATATATATATATATATATATATATATATATATATATATATGTGTGTGTGTGTGTGACTTTGCTTACTTTTTTAGCTAAAGTTCTGTCTCTTTTGAAGCTGTTTGCTTCATTTCCTTGTTTTCCTTTGTAAGTTATTACCATATAAACAGCTAATCACACTTTTTAGCTGAAAAAACAATCCTTTCTCAGACAAATAACTCATTCAGATAGCATTTGTACCCATCAGAGGGAATGACTACTGTCTGTCTGGACAAAGATGAGCTTAAATACAAAAGAATATGTAAGAATAGTAGACATACAAGTGAAACTCACAAAAATTCTTACTATCTGTGTGATGTCATTAGCTGATATTATGCTAGTATATACTATTGGCTAAAAGTGATATTGAGGTGTTTTAATATCACATTCAACAACCATTCAAGCCACATATTTATCAAAGAGTTAATTGATAATAAAAATACTGGAAAGACAAGAGACAGCAGCCATTGTTATTAAAGTTGAAATATGAGGGGGCTGGGGGAGTGGTCCTGAGCCAGGTATAGGGCAACTCTTAAGGTAGATACACCTTTGCTTAAAATATTGCCTGGCACGTGGGAAATAGCAATATATGTTAATACGTTTCTTTCTGAACCGTTGTTTAGAAATATTTTACATCTACTTATGTGTGGAATAGCTTTCTCATCTTTGAATATTTCCACAAAAATTGGAATAATTACTACATATTTCTGTAGTGTTGTCTATACTAAATATTGAAAATGTATCAATATAAGCTAAAACATACACTATGTTCTATCTGTATACTTATACTCTCACACATACATATTTCTTAAAATTAATTAAAATACATCCAAATTGAGTAATATATATATATTTATATATAAAAAACACTTTTTTTTTTTATATTGAACCATAGAATTTTATGGCAGATAAAAAACACCCTTGGTCTCATCTGGTCGGCCTGTTTTTTTACTGATGTACGGACTCACACATTTATCAATCCTTGGTCTTGTCTTAGATGCGGGATAGCTTTATGCCATGCGTGTTTAAGTTCCCTCATTGCATCTACCCCTTCTGCTGGGAGCTGTTCTATTGATCCACCACACTGTTGTTTCTGTACATTTTATGGGCAACTTAACAAGATTTTTGTTTCTTAAGGAATAATCTACCCTTTCTTTATAGACATGCCTGTAGGAAGCAGTAAGTTGCCGGGGGCAGGTGATATACAATATCTTCCACTCACCTTGTCCTGCCCAGGGTAAAAATTTCAGTTGGCTGTCTGGCGCCCTGCTGTGAGAAGTCCAGAAAAGAAAACAGGGTTCCTCAGGTCCCCCCTAACAGTGCAACCCCAAACCCGATATATGTCTGGGCGCCTCTTACAATTGCCTCCCTTGCCCCAAAATATCATATTGATCAGAGACTTCTGAGGGAGCAAGAGCCACTAAAGTTTTAGCGGATTCCGGATCACCCCGAGAGTTTCACGGGAATCCTGCTGTCCTCTGCTTATAAATTGCAGCGTCTCGTGATTCCCAAAACCTCCAGCAGGGAGTTGCATTGAATGGGGGAAAACAAACCTGTGAGAAGAATTGACAAGCACAAAAGGGCAAACACATGTATAAAACATCCACACTTTCTGGGAAAACAGGGAGCTCGGTTTGGCCTACAGATTATCAGGCACGTTGAAATGTTGACGAGAGATGCAGATGGTATTGTCATTGTCCAATCCCCAATCCTCTATTTGGGTGAGAGCATGTCACTGAAAACGCTAACTTGATCTCAGGGCAATATGGCAGCAGCGACATCCTCTCAACCATGCTCCAATTCAGGAGAGAGGATGTCAGCGAAAACGCCATCATTTTGCTCTTGCTTGAACTCGGGGGAATATGGAGGTGCTTTTGGTGATGTCTTCGCCCCAGATTGGAGGATCTGGGAGAGGATGTCACCTCAAGATTAATGTGTGTTGTGATAAAGTATTGTCTCCATGTAAATATATGCTCAGAGGCACCTAAACATAAATACACATTTTTTAAATTTATGATCAAAAGCTAGGGAATAAAATAGTTTGATCTTGGTGGAACAATTCTGATAGAAACCACACCAGTATGAATATTGTAAGGTATTATTCTCATAACAGAAATGTGTATATAATTACTAGGGCTGCAACTAACGATTATTTTAATAATCGATTAGTTGGCCGATTATTTTGTCGATTAATCGATTAAAAAAATACATTATTTTAAATTGAAGAAAAATTGCAATAAAAAAACGTACAATTTACACTTTCATCTCTTTATTGCAATGGCCTCTCGCTATTCACCTTCTTATTTTACTGACATAATAATAAAAGCTACAAGAACCCAAACACAGTGCTTCTCAAACTAGATTTTAATACAAAGTTATTAGTAAATATTAATTCATATGTTAACTATTTTTCATATTTAATAAAAACTGAGAAAAAAGCCTTGTTTAAATTTTTTTATTTACCAAACCCAGTTATGCACATCTGACCCCCAGCTTGCCACTCTGCCCCCATATATGCCTTATACCTCTTATATGCCAGATTCCACTGTGCCCCCTGATATGCCACTGTGCCCCTGATATGCCTTATACTCCTTATATGCCAGTGATATGCAACTGAGCCCCCTGATATACCTTTTACCCCCAGATTTGTTTTATGCCCCCCTGATATGCCTAATATCGATGTCTTATACCCCCTATATGCCACTGAGCCCCCTGATATACCTTTTACCCCCAGATATGTTTATGCCCCCTGATATGCCTAATATCCATATGCCTTATACCCCCTATATGCCCTAAAAATTCATAATACCCCCCATACACCACTATAACTCACCCATACACCACTCTGGCTCCTCCCCCCTCTCATACTCCACTCTGCCTCCTCCCCCCTCTCATACTCCACTCTGCCTCCTCCCCCCTCCCATACACCACTCTGCCTCCTCCCCCCTCCCATACACCACTCTGCCTCCTCCCACGCCCATACATCACTTTGCCTCCTCCCCTCCCATACATCACTTTGGCTCCTCCCCCTCCCATACTCCACTCTGCCTCCTCCTATTCACCACTCTGGCTCCTCCCCCTCCCATACTCCACTCTGGCTCCTCCCATACTCCACTCTGCCTCCTCCCATACATCACGTTGGCTCCTCCCCCTCCCATACATCACTTTGCCTCCTCCCCCTCCCATACTCCACTCTGCCTCCTGTGAACCTCCGTTTCTGACAAGACACCAGGGAGCCGGGTAGAGAGGCAGAGTGGCGTATGAGAGGGGGAGGAGCCAGAGTGGTGTTTTGGAGGGTGGCTCCCATACACCCCCCTGACTCCTCCCCCCTCCCATACACCGCTCTGCCTCTCTACCCGGCTCCGTTACTGAAGGCACTTTCATTGCAGCTTCATAGAAGCCACGGTGTAAGTGAAGGGCAGTAACGGAGTCTGTCTGTGCGATGCAGACCCTCACCGGCTATCAGAGAGGATGATTCTCTGTCAGCCGGTGGGGGTCTGCATCGCACAGACAGACTCCATTACTCACCTTCACTTACACTGAGGCTTCTATGAAGTTGCAGGGAAAGAGCCTGTCAGTAACTGTGCCGGGTAGAGAGGCAGAGTGATGTATGGGAGGGGGGAGGAGGCAGATGGGAGGGGGAGAGAGACGGAAGTGAGAGACCGGCCGACAGTGAGGGGAATCCAGGTCCCCTGCAGCGTTGCGGGGGATCTGGATTCTGGTGTTATAATCCGATCTCTGTTTGAGGTCGGATTATATAAGGAGAGGAGTTTTTCAGAGCATTTGCTCTGAAAAAAACCTCTTTTTATAATCGATAAAAATCGATCCGATTAATCGATGAAATTCGTTGACAACGATTTTCATTATCGATTATTATCGATTTTATGGATTAGTTGTTTCAGCCCTAATAATTACATAGAAAGTAGATTTTCAAAAGATACATTGGCTTCCCTCTGCAGCTTATACTCATCTGTAATATCCAACATTTTTAAACAGACATAACAATTAACATAATATGATTCATAGCTGCAAGTAAATCAGAAACATCAACAGTTCAAATCCAATATAACTAGCAACCCTGTACACAATTCTTATTCCATGCAATCGAACCATGAAGAAAAAATTAACAACTTTATACTACATTTCATAACTATCCACTGCTACTAAACAAGAACATAACTTTGGTACAAACCACATCTTTCTGCAAGAACATTGTAAACAAAGTCCCATGTTTTGAGTTTAACCCCTTCATGACAATTAACATGCCAGACACGTCACGAAAAACGCATCCTTCTCTTAACGACAATTGATCGTCCTCAATTTGGTCGTGTTGTATGCACAACATACCCCAGAGTGACTCAATGATATTAAGGTCAGGCAACTGTGATGAGCACTCCAGAACCTTCACCTTTTTTTTTTTTTTGCTGTAACCACAGGAGGGTCAACTTGGGCTTGCGCGTAGGGTCAATGACGTGCTGAAAAGTCCAAGATAATCACGTGCGCAGCATTCGTGTGGAAGAATGCAAATTGTCTGCCAATATTTTCTGATCTCATGCTGCATTCATCATGCCCTTAATTTTCACAAGATTCCCTCTGCCTTTAGAGCCCCCCTCCCCCAATATCAGCGAGCCACCACCATTCTTCAAAGTGCAGATGGTATTTTTTGCTTTAGGCCTTGTTGACCCCTCTCCAAACATAACGCTTATGGTGTGCCAGAAGCTGTGAGGCGTGTCAAGGGGTTGTCGGGCATATTAGCGGGTCATTTTTGTGGCAGTAGCTCAGTAAAGGCTTCTTTCTGGCAACACGTCCATAGTGCTTATTTTTGTTCAAGTACCGCCGTACTGTGCTCCTTGAAACAACCACACCCTCTTTTTCTAGACCAGCCTGTATTTCTCCTGAGGTTAACTTGGGGTTTTTCTTTCTATCCTGAACCATTCTTCTGGCAGTTGTGGCTGAAATCTTTCTTGGTCTACCTGATCTTGGCTTGGTATCAAGACATCCCCAAATTTTCCACTTCTTAATAAGTGATTGAACAGTACTGACTGGCATTTTCAATGCTTTAGATATCCTTTTATATCCTTTTCCATCTTTATAAAGTTCCATTACCTTGTTACGCCTTTCTTGTGACAGTTCTTTTCCACTCCCCATGGCTCAGTATCTAGCCTGCTCAGTGTATCCACATGAGAGCTAACAAACATACAGAAGCGGGGAGCCACCAATCGTAATTTAAAAAAATCCCAGAAGCGGGGAAATTAAACTTTAATTGCCACTTTAACCTGTGTGAGTCATATTTTGTGTCTGTAACAAGGCCAAACATTCAAGAGCTAAATAATTATGTGATAATAAATGGCTTCATAAGATCACTAGCCTTAAATAAAAGACTGCATGATCAGTCATATTTTCAAAATCAATGCCAACATTTCACAATTTCTACCAGGGTATGCAAACTTGAGCACACCTGTATAACACTCTCTGTAGTCGTGCAAAAAAGACCTAGTCTTGAATGTTCATACATGTTAAAAGTCCTTCTAATGCAATTTGTATTTCACAAAGAAGTGAGCACGGACAGCCAGAAGTTAGGTTATCCACATTTCAGAAACCATGAACCTTCAGCTGTTCTTCTTTAACAATGCCAATCTGTGAGGGGAATAAAGTAGAGTTAGAACACCTTTCCATAAAGCAAGTTTTGTTTACAAAACATGGTTGCAGATGGCAAACACTTTTCCCCCTCCCCATCCAATTATATACTATTTAGGGGTGCTTTGAGAAAGATCAGTTGAAGATATGATCCTTTTACCAATTTTCACAACCTGTTTACTCAACTCCATAGGAAATTGGCAGATGTTTTTTCTCTGATCACTTCACTGTATTCTGGTGTTCAATCACAAACTACCATTACAAGCAATTTTCTGTTTGGGGGGGGACTTTCTATAGTTGCTGTTTTTGCAGAAATAAGAGATAATAATAGTGATCAGGCGCTAGTAATTTATACAACAAATGTGTGATAAATGTGTAAGTGAAAAAATGCTGCAAACACTAATAGGATAACCCCAAAATGCCTACAATAAACAAAATATAGTAAAGTGTTGCGCCTATTACAATTGTGACAATATAAATATATAAATAATATAGTATCAGATAAACGAAAAATAATACTTATATTAGTTTTCAGTTTCCATTCGTGGTGTCAGAGTATGTTGCAGTATGTAAAAATAAAGAGAAAAGAAAAAATCATAGTGCTTTCCATAAATATATAAAAAATCAAGTGAATCTTTCGTATGATCTTTCACTCACATGAAAATGAGCAATGAGTTTGCTCTGACTTATCAGGTTCTCTAGTGAAGGAGCTTCGACTCCGTTCCCGCCGAACAAGTTGCTCCGGGACGCCCTCTCCGAGTTATCGCTTCGAGTGTTATACCGTCCACACGGCAACAAGTGCGGGTCGGGTCGATACGGGAGATAGAGCAGGCAGGGAGGTGAAGTATGGATATATATTTAATATTAAAAAAAGTGCAGCATGCTCACATTTAAAATAACAGTCTGTAGCGCGTCTGAAATTCTCCGTTCCTTTCCAAAGCAAACAGTTTTCAGGTTTAGCGCAATGACGTAATCCAGCGTAATCCAACGCAATCCAACACGCAAACAATGCGTGTTGGATTGCGTTGGATTACGCTGGATTACGTCATTGCGCTAAACCTGAAAACTGTTTGCTTTGGAAAGGAACGGAGAATTTCAGACGCGCTACAGACTGTTATTTTAAATGTGAGCATGCTGCACTTTTTTTAATATTAAATATATATCCATACTTCACCTCCCTGCCTGCTCTATCTCCCGTATCGACCCGACCCGCACTTGTTGCCGTGTGGACGGTATAACACTCGAAGCGATAACTCGGAGAGGGCGTCCCGGAGCAACTTGTTCGGCGGGAACGGAGTCGAAGCTCCTTCACTAGAGAACCTGATAAGTCAGAGCAAACTCATTGCTCATTTTCATGTGAGTGAAAGATCATACGAAAGATTCACTTGATTTTTTATATATTTATGGAAAGCACTATGATTTTTTCTTTTCTCTTTATTTTTACATACTGCAACATACTCTGACACCACGAATGGAAACTGAAAACTAATATAAGTATTATTTTTCGTTTATCTGATACTATATTATTTATATATTTATATTGTCACAATTGTAATAGGCGCAACACTTTACTATATTTTGTTTTTGCAGAAAGACTAACTAAGCAGCTTTTCTTACAAAACATGAATGGGGAAATCATTATTTTCCAATCACACAGGATGCAAACATCTACAGAAGCTTAATATATTTTGTTTTCGAAAATATTTTACCAACTATTAACCCCTTCAATCCCAGGGGTTTTTGGTACCTCAAAGCCCAGAGAAATTTTGCCATTTTTGGGGTATGTCGGTTTAGCGATGATTCTCTGTTCCTGTGAATAGTGTACCCATGTAAACTATATATTGTTTTTTCAAGGAGAGATAGAGCTTTCGTTTGATACCATAGTTGGATGATTAGCTGAAAATTTAGAATGAGAAATTTAGTAAAAACTAGCGAAGATTAGAAAAATAAACTAATTTTTTTTTACATTTTCCATCTGAATCCTCACAAAATTAGATAAAGTGATGGAAAATCCCCTCCAAGTTTATTAATTCAGGTGTCCTGATTTCAGAAATACCTAATTTATATAGATTTTCCAGAATTTGCCAGCTTCAGGGAGCATACTATTAGGTGTACAATTTTGTATAATTTTTATGCCTATGGCTTAACGGGTTTGGGGGTTGTGAACGGGGGCAGGAGGGTTATACTGGCTAGATGTTATGCTAGGGCAATGGGAAGTAAGGTTTTTTAATAATTTTTTTTATTATCTTTTTTTATATATTTTTTTTTAATTTTCTTTTAATTTTAATTTTTTTACATTTTTTTTATTTTTTATATATTATTTTTACACAGAAATGGTTAGAGGTCCTCCTAGGGACCTCCTGAACATGCCAGTGATGTCACAATGACATCACAGCTCACGTTATAATTTTTTTTTGTATTATTTATATTAATATTTTAATGATTTTTTTAATATTATTTTTAAATCACTAACCGTTTTTTTTTTCTGCTTTCCTCTTACAGGACGGGAGGGGGAGTGAGAGAGATGGTCTCTCACTCCCCTCCCCGCGATCCCCCTGCACCGATCACACTGTGATCTCTATGCAGGTCCTCACAGACCTGCATAGAGATCGCAGCGTCTCTGTGCCTCATCGGAGGGCAGGATATCCCCGCAGGGGATATCCTGTCCTCCGATGACCTTCCGGGTTACGTCAGCAGTGACGTAACCCGGAAGGGAATGCCCGATCGCGCGTTTGCAACTGCGCGATCGGGCAGTTTACCGGTAACAGCTTACCGGCTTTCATGCCGGAAGCTGTTACGGGCGATCGGACAGCAGAAAGCCGGCAAAGCCGGCTTCTGCTGTCAGTGGGGAGTCCAGGCTGTCAAACGACAGCCTGGTCTCCCGTGCAGCGGCAGGGATGTGTCCCTGACGCTGCACGAAGGGCTGGACGTACCGGGACGTCCATAGGGGTTTCTTTGTGGGCGTTTTTTGGACGTCCCGGTACGTCTATAGGGGATTGAAGGGGTTAAATCCAACTAGGGCTGCAATTAACGATTATTTTAATAATCGATTAGTTGGCCGATTATTTTTTCGTATTTAATTTAAAATGTAATAAAAAAAAACTTACAATTTACACTTTCATCTCTTTATCACAATGGCATTTCTCTATTCACCTTCTTATTTTACTGACATAATAAAAGCTACAAGAACCCAAACACAGTGTTTCTCAAAGATATTAGTAAATATTACCGTATTTATCGGCGTATAACACGCACTGGTGTATAACACGCACCCCCATTTTTGAACAAAAAAACTGAACCAAAAAAACTTCATCAGAATCACTGCTATCTGGGAAACCACACACACACACACACACACACACACACACACACACACACACACACACACACACACACACACACACACACACACACACACACACACACACAGTAAGACACACTCAGACACACACACCCTAACCCCCCTTCTCAGGATCTCCCCTCTCTCTCCCTAACCCCACCCCGGTCACTTACCTTCAACTCCTGTGTTGGAAGCGTGAGGAGTTTGTCTCGGATGCCGGCGCTTCACTGCTGAGCGCCGGCACCCGAGACAAACGCCTCACGCTTCCAACACAGGAGTTGAAGCGCTGAGGCTGAGGCAGGCGGCGGCGGCTGCTGCTGCTGCTGCTGAGGCTGAGGCTGAGGCAGGCGGCGGCGGCTGAGGCAGGCGGCAGGCGGCGGCGGCTGAGGCAGGCGGCGGCAGGCGGCGGCGGCTGAGGCAGGCGGCGGCGGCGGCGGCGGCCGCCAGCAGAGGAGTCCTGGATTTCTGTCAGGGGGGCCCGAGAGTTGCCGAGCGGTCGTCTTCAGCAACCGCTCGGCACCCCTTGGGCCCCCCTGACTGGCAGAACTCCAGGGCCCGGTCGCAGTTGCGACCCCGGTAGTTCCGCCACTGGCTCTAGGATTTATCGGCGTATAACACGCAGGTAGGTTTTCAGCTACATATTTTAGTTAAAAAAGTGCGTGTTATACGCCGATAAATACGGTAATTCATATGTTAACTATTTTTCATATTTAATAAAAACTATGAGAAAAAAAGCCTTGTTTATATTTTCTTTTATTTACCAAACTTACCAAACTGCCCCCAGTTATGCACATCTGACCCCCAGCTTGCCACTCTGCCCCCAGATATGCCTTATACCTCCTATATGCCAGAGATTCCACTGTGCCCCTGATATGCCACTTTGCCCCCGATATGCCTTATACTCCTTATATTACAGTGATATGCAACTGAACCCCCTGATATACCTTTTACCCCCAGATATGTCTTATGGCCCCCTGATATGCCTAATATCGATATGCCTTATACCCTCTATATGCCACTGTGCCCCCTGATATGCCTTATAACTTCCAATATGCCACTCACCCCCATTTATGCCTTATACCTCCCTATATGCCACTGTGCTCCCTGATATGCCACTCCGCCCCCCATAAATGCCCTGCACCACCCTAAAATTCATTATACTCCCTGATTCACCACTCTGCCTCTCCCATATATGCCACTCTGAAATTCATTATACCCCCCATACACCACTCTACCTCCCCATATCCACCACTCTAACTCCCCCAGATATGCCACTCTGCCTCCCTGAAATTCATTACACACCCATACACAACTCTGCTACCTTGAAATTCATTATACCCCCCCATACACCACTATAACTCACCCATACACCACTCTGCCTCCCCCCCTCCCCATACACCACTCTGCCTCTCTCCTCCTCCCAATACACCACTCTGCCTCTCTCTCCCCTCCCATACACCACTCTGCCTCCTGTCAGCAACAGCGGTTCACAAGACACCAGGGAGTCGGGTAGAGAGACAGAGTGGCGTATGGGAGGGGGGGTCAGACACCACTCTGTCTCCTCCCCCTCCCATACACCACTCTGCCTCTCTCCCCCTCCCATACACCACTCTGCCTCTCTCCCGACTCCCTGGTGTTTTGTGAACCTCCGTTGCTGACAGGCACTTTCAATGCAGCTTCATAGCCTCAGCGTAAGTGAAGGGAAGTAACGGAGGCTGTCTGTGCGCATCGCACAGATCCCCGCCAGCTGACAGAGAGGATGATCCTCTGCAAGAGACATCGATTCTCTGTAAGCCGGTGGGGGTCTGCACGATGTGCACAGACAGCCTTCGTTACTCCCCATCACTTCTGCTGGGGCTTCTACATTATGTGGAATCGTAGGAGCCCCGGCTGGCTGATGGGAATCCTGCAGGGGACCTGGATTCTAGTGTTATAATCCGATCTCTGTTTAAGGTCGGATTATATAAGGAGGAGTTTTTCAGAGCATTTGCACTGGAAAAACCTCTTTTTATAATCGATAAAAATCGATTCGACTAATCGATAATGAAAATAGTTGTCAACGATTTTCATTATCTTTTAGTATCGATTTTATCGATTAGTTGTTGCAGCCCTAAATCCAACCACCAAGAGCATGCCATAAAAATATGAAGTAATAAGAATGCACAAAAGAACATTACTGGCTTTGCTGGATACATTAAAAAGGCATCACTGTTACAAACACTGGATAAATTGTACCAACAATGGTCTCCCTAGCCATAAGCAGATAGTAGCTTGATTCAGTACAAGGCTAGGGCTGCAAGTAACTATCATTTTCATAATAGATTAGTTGGCTGGTTATTTTTTTTGATTAATTGGATTAGAAAAATAAACAAATTTTTTTTTACATTTTCCCTCTGAATCCTCACAAAATTAGGTAAAGTGATGGAAAATCCCCTCCAAGTTTATCAATTCAGGTGTCCTGATTTCAGAAATACCTAATTTATATAGATTTTCCAGACTTTCCCAGCACCAGGGAGCATACTATTAGGTGTACAATTTTGTATAAATTTTAATGCCTATGGCTTAACGGGTTTGGGGGTTGTGAACGGGGGCAGGAGGGTTATACTGGCTAGATGTTATGCTAGGGCAATGGGAAGTAAGGTTTTTTTAAGAATTTTTTTATTATCTTTTTTTATATATTTTTTTTTACATTTTTTGTATTAATTTTTTTTACATTTTTTTGTATTTTTTATATATATATTTTTTTTACACAGTAATGGTTAGAGGTCCTCCTAGGGACCTCCTGAACATGCCAGTGATCTCACAATGACATCACAGCTCACATTATAATTTTTTTTTGTATTATTTATATTATTATTTTAATGATTTTTTTAATATTATTTTTTAAATGGACTAACAGGTTTTTTTTTTCTGCTTTTCTCTTTCAGGGCGGGAGGGGGAGTGAGAGATGGTTTCTCACTCCCCTCCCCGCGATCCCCCTGCACCGATCACACTGTGGCATCTCTGTGCCTCATCGGAGGGCAGGATATCCCCGCAGGGGATGACCTCCGGGTTATGTCAGCAGTGACGCAACCCAGAAAGGAATGCCCGATTGCGCGTTTTCAACTGCCTATATGCCTTATACCCCCGATATACCACTGTGCCCCCCTGATATGCCTTATAGCCCCTATTTGCCTTTTACCCTTGATATGCCACCATGCCCCCTGATATGCCACCATGCCCCCTGATATGCCTTTTACCCCTATATTCCACTGAGATGCCACTGTGCCCCCTGATATGCCTTATAGCCCCTATATGCCTTTTACCCTCGATATACCACCATGCCCCCTGATATGCCTTTTACCCTTGATATGCCTTTTACCCTTGATATGCCACCATGCCTCCTGATATACCTTTTACCCCTATATTCCACTGAGATGCCACTGTGCCCCCTGATATGCGTTATAGCCCCTTTATGCCACTGTGCCCCCTGATATGCCTTATAGCCCCTTTATGCCACTATGCCCCCTGATATGCCTTATAGCCCCTTTATGCCACTATGCCCCCTGATATGCCTTATGCCCCCCCCGATATAAGAAAAACTGACATCGCTAAAAGAGGTATAAAAATATATGCTTTAATAAATAGACAAAAAAAATACACAATATAAGTATATGGACAATATAAACAATAAATCAAATATTAACCCCTTCATGACCTTTGCCGGTTCAGGACCGTCACGGAAAAAACGGTCAGAGAATGACCTTTAACGGTCCTGAACCGTCTTGGGGTTAAATCGGCTCAGAAAGCAATCGAAGATTGCTTTCTTCGTGCAGATTGTGTTGCTGTAATACCTCGACATAGAGGCATTCAGCAACACAGACAAAAAACAACCTTCGGGAGCAGTTAAAAACGCTCCGGGGAGCGATCCATTAGTAAAAAAAGAAAAAAGACGTCAGGTCTTTTAAATATGGTGGCGCCATACCGCCGGTAAAAGCGTTTAGGAAGCGATCGGCAAGTTGGTGTTCATAAAAAATAAGCCTGGTCCTTAAGTGGTTAAAGCAATCAAAAAATATAAAATTAAAGAATGCACATAATTAATAGATTGCGAAAAAAATTCTACCTGCCCCACCAGGGGTTAATATATCAACAGAAGAAACACAGGGCAGGTGGAAGTGATCACACTGTCATCACTATGCAAGTCCCCACAGACTTGCATAGAGATCACAGCATCTGCCTTATCGGAGGACAGGATATCCCCTGTAGGCAGGCCCGGACTGGCCATCGGGCACACCGGGCATTTGCCCGGTGGGCCGGGCCACGGCAGGGCCGCATTGACTTAGGGGCTGATGGAGCTGCAGCTCCAGGCCCCTACCCTACCTACCGGGTCCGCCACTCTAAGGGGCCGGGAAGTCCCCACCAAGGCCGGCCTTACGGGTCTGCGGCCGCACAGGGTATAAATTAAAACATCGGTTTTTTTTTTTACTTTATTTAACATCCTCCATGTTAAATAAAGTTTTTTTAACTTTATTTAACATTGAGGATGTTAAATAAAGTTGAAAAAAAACCCCGATGTTTTAATTTAAACCCTGTGCGGCCGCAGACCCCTAAGGCCGGCCCTGGTGGGGGCTTCCCGGCCCCTTAGAGCAGGACCGGCCTTTGGGGTGTGCGACCGCACAGGGCGTCACACTCTAGGGGGCGGGGGGCGGTCCGCACCGGGTGCCGCTCATCAGGGGGTGGCAACTTGCGGCACCCGGCACCCCTCCAGAGACGGACAGTAATGTCCGCCGCTGGAGGAGCAGGTTCGCAAGGGAGCGGTATCGGAGGTCTTTAACAGACCTCCGGCTCCCTTGAGTGATTTTAAGCCGGGTTCAACCCGGCTTAAAATCACTCAAGGGAGCCGGAGGTCTGTTAAAGACCTCCGATACCGCTCCCTTGTGATCTGCACGGCAACAGCTGCTGTGCGCCGGGATCTGACAACAAACCCCGGCGCACAGCAGCTGTTGCCCTCTGAACCGGAAGAAGACAGAGAAGACAGAAGAACTGAAGAAGAGGAGGAAGAGGAGGAAAAGGAGCTGTAAGGAGAAAAGAGGAAAGGTAGGAAAATATTCAGTGAGAGTGGATTGGTGTATGTGTGGATTGGTGTATGTGTGGATTGGTATATATGTGGGGATTGGTATATATGTGGGGATTGGTATATATGTGTGTGGATTGGTGTATATATGTGGGGATTGGTATATATGTGGGGATTGGTATATATGTGGGGATTGGTATATATGTGGGGATTGGTATACGTGTGGATTGGTATACGTGTGGATTGGTATACGTGTGGATTGGTATGTGTGTGGATTGGTATGTGTGTGGATTGGTATATGTGTGTGGATTGGTATATTTGTGTGGATTGGTATAGGTGTGGATTGGTATACGTGTGGATTGGTATATATGTGTGGATTGGTATATATGTGAGGATTGGTAAGTGTGTGAGAGTGATGGGTGTTATGCTGTACCATTTCCAATGTCTTTTTCATGATCTGATTATGCTCTAAAAGTACATCATAACTCCCATCACTCTATACTGTTCCATACAGAGGCAGAGCTGGGAGGCAGAGGCCTTGCACCCCCACCGCAGGACTCCTGAAAGGTAAGTGAACTTCAAAGAGGGAGAGGGTAGATAGTTAGGAGGGGGTAGATAGGGAAAAGGGCGTGAGACGGGGGAAAGAGGGTAGATAGGGAGAAGGGAGTGAGAAGGGGTAGATAGGGGAGAAGGGAGTGAGAAGGGGTAGATGGGGCAGAAGGGAGTGAGAAGGGGTAGATAGGGCAATCATACTCCTATCATGCCAAGCCTGCGAGTACATCCTGGAATCTGGGTATGCCTGGGCATGATAGGAATGTGATTGCTGTTAACAATCATATATATATACATATAATATTGTTTTTTAATTGTTTTGTCCTATTTTGGTGTGTTACTTACTTTAAATAAAAGTGTTAGATTTTTTTATGGTGTGGGGAGGTCATATTCGGTTTCGGACAGGTAAATGCTGCATTTTCGGTTTCAGTCCAGAATTCGTTTCGGTGCATCCCTACTACTAAGCCAGACAATGAAGTGGTAGGCCTACACCACATCAATGTTTGGCGTAGTATATAGTGATTGGTGTTATGCTGCACTATTGTCAATGTCTGGCTCAATGTATAGTGATAGGGATTACGCTGTACCACTGTCAATGTGTGCCTCAGTATATAGTGATAGGTGTTATGCTGTACCACCGTCATTTTCTGCCTCAGTATATAGTGATAAGTATTATGCTGTACCACCGTCAATGTCTGCTTCAGTATATAATGATAACAGTGAGAAGAGGCAGAGGTGGTAGATTTTTTTTTTACAAGTTTTTATTCCTTTCTTTTTTTGGGAAGGGGGGGCACCAGAGGAGTAGTCCGCACAGGGCGCCAGAACACCTAAGGCCGGCTCTGCCTTAGAGTGGCGGACCCGGTTGCAGTTGCGGCGGGCTTAAGGGGCTCTGCCTTAATGCGGCCATATTTTAAGGTACTAGCCTGGAGCTGCAGCTCCATCAGCCCCTAAGTCAATCCTGCCCTGCCACAGGCGCGTTCGCAGTTGCTGCTTGCTCTGGCAACAAGGTAAGTAGGGTGAGGGAGGGGGCTGCAGTGAGAAGGGGCAGAGGGGGGTTAGGTAGTGAGAAAGGGGGAGAGGGGATAGATAGAGGCGGTACATATTGATAAGTGGGGAAGGGGGTTACATAGTGAAAAGGGGGAACATAGTGAGAAGGGGCAGATAAGATGATGAGAGGGGGTAGTGTGAATGCGTATGAGAATGAATGAATAAATGTGTGGATGAATTGTGTGAATGCGTATGACAATTAATGAATTCATGTGTGGATGAATTGCTTGAATGATTTGTGAGACTGCATTAATGAATGTGTTAATGATTTGTGTGAATGATTAAATGCAAAGATGGTACATGAAGGGTGGGCTTCAACAATAAATAAATAAATAAATATGGGCTGCTCAGGCTTAAATGCCCGGGCCTATTTTTTGTCCCAGTCCGGGCCTGCCTGTAGGGAAGGGAATGCCCAATCTCGCATTTTAAATGCCCGATCTGCATTAAAAATGTAACAGTTTTCCGGCTTTTGTGCCGGAAGCTGTTACATCGGATCAGACAGCAGAAAGCTGGCAATGCTGGCTTCTGCTATCAAGGGGGAGTCCAGACTGTCAAAGTAGAGTCCCTGCCGCTGCAAGAAGGGCAGGACGTACCGGTACATCCATAGGGGATTCTTGGCATGCGTTTTACTGGTACGTCTATAGGGGACTGAAGGGGTTGCATTCTAAAACCTTGACAACGCAATACTACAGCCACACAGCACCTGATTTATATTTTAAATATCTCCCCAGCCCCTCCAAAAAAGATAAACTAAAGTTAATAGGGCCAAAGCTCTCACCGTTGTATTCTTAGTTGTACACATGTGACAGCAGTCCCATGGAACATTCACCACATTGCTTTATGCTGCTAATAAAGGTAGCGCAGCATTGTTTAAGAAGGCAATCTGAAGGACACACCAACAGCATAAAGAGGCAGCCTGTTAAACATAGGCGAATGGTTGCCCCATAATTCACCACAGTCGCTTAACGAAAAAGCGCTATCGCAAGGCCTCAGAAACTGGCTCAACGGATGGAGCCTAACAGGCGACGCGAGGACGTTAGCGCATGCAGTCAAGGAGAGCTCACTAAAGCATGCAAAAGCGGACGCAATAAACAAGCTAACAAGACCGTTACCGCTCTATACGTGAGTCTCACCAACACGGCCAGGTACCTGCTGTTAGCGGCTCTCTTAAACGCCGTCGCTTGACGTAATTTCTCCACCCCAGGTCTTGCTGGTTATTGTAGTCTTTAAAGCTACAACATGCCTTAACAAAGCGCGGTAAGGGGTGAACTACGAATGAAAACTACAGTTCACACAGGACCGCTGGACGGTGGCCACAATAGTATACGGGATGAGGGCAGGAATATTGCCTTAATGCAAGTAGTTGTTTATTGGTGTAAACATACTTGGTTAATGTTACTAACATCGGAATTGTTGCACTGAATTTTCTTTGAAACCAATTCATGAAAAACACGTCTTTAATTATTCAATGTGTACACCACAAGTAGATGTTTTCAGCGAAACAGTTGGTGGGGGTCTTAAGAAGAAAAGACTGTTTATAAGGTAAAAATATGTAACCCCTTAAAAACATAAATACGTTTGAGCATGAATTTCCAATTCCCTAGAACTACATTAAAGTTTAAAACAAACCCAGAACACTACACCGTTATTAGTATTAACATGTGTGCACATGTATATGTGCGTGTGTTTGACTTTATGCCTACTTTTTTATCTACAATTATGCCATTTTTAAAACATTGTTTTATCCCGAATTTCTCTGGGTTTACCTTTAGTTTGCATCACGGTTCATTCAATGCAATCAGCATACTTGAAACCCCATTTGGAGCTATTTGTTTCATTTCCTTGTTGTCCTTCATAAGTTATAAACAGCTAATCACACCATTCAGCTGAACAACCATTCTTTTCTAAGTCAAATAAGTCATTCAGATAGCTTGTGTACCCATCAGAGGCAGACCCGTAGCTAGCTCCTTTTGTACCCCAGGCAAGAAAGGAAAATTGTGTCCCCCAGCTATTTTTTTTTTTTTTTTTTACAGAGGTTGTTTTATTTACACTGCCTTTACACACTCCTGTCCATAAACACACATACACATTGCCTTTACACACACCTGCCAATTAACACGCATATACACATACACTGCCCTTACACACAACTGCCCTTACACACACCTGCCCATTAATAGGCATCATATACACATACATTGCCCTTACAGACGACTGTCTTTACACACATATACAGCTTACAAACATACAAATACCTACACTGCCCATACACACACCAGCTTACACACACATATACACATACACTGCCTTTACACACACCTGTCCACTAACATGTATATACACATACACTGCCCTCACACTCCCCTGCCTTTACACACACACCAGCTTACAAACACACACATATACACAGCCCTCACACCCCTTTCTCCCCATCTCATCTTCCATCATCTTCAATCATCTTCCATAATTCATCATCTTCTCTCTTCCATCCTGTGGTGGAAGCGCGATCTGTCACTCCAGGCCTCTGCTTTAGTGCTCCCTCATCACTATGCACTGGCTATTGATGCAGAGCGCCAGGTGACGTCATATCCCGGCGCTCTCCATCATTTGCCGGAGCGTAGTGATTAGGAAGAACAGAAGCCGAGGTCTGAATTGACAGACCTCGTGCTCCCTAATGTTGGGCCGGTTGGAGGGGGATTGTGATATCCCCAACCAGCCCTGCTCATCAGACACCTCCTCCCTAGACCAGCTGATGGTACCTTGGTGCGCACTGCCCACGGGGGCACCTGATGAGTAGGGGTGGTTGGAGAGAGCACAATCGTGCCGCTGCCTCGGCAGTCCCCTGAAAAACGGCCCAGGGGAGGCAACCTTTCTGCTCTCCCCCTCCCCTATAGAATCGCTACTGTTTTCTAGCACAAATTGTTCATTTTGTTCCCTGCCCATTTGGTTCAGCCGAAAATTTGAGGGGGGTGTTTTTGATTAATGGCATTCGTTGACCATTGCTCACATTCACTTTTACTGTCATTCTCTTACACTCTCTAAATGTTTCCCTACCTTCTCTGATAACCATTTGCTCTTCTGCAGACCACTTTCGCTTCCACATCTTCTTCGTCATCTTCTTTTTTCTACCTTCAATCTTCTTTCCTGGCTATAACACAGTGGGAAGTTCGGAGAAAATGGCAGCACATGCATTGACCTCACCAATCCTCCAATTGGGGAAGAGGATGTTCTCGAAAGCTCTGAGGGCAATGTTGCAGCCCTTGCAGTGACATCATCTCCCTGATCCTTCAATCAGGGGAGATGACTTCATCTGTAGAGTGAGAACGCCACACTAATTCACTTTTGCATTTTACTCTGTTGTGGAATTGGACTTTTTTTTGTCACTCTGGGTTATGTTGTTATGGTATACATTTGAATTGTATACTGTGTAGCTTATATTGCACATATGGGGGCTTGGAATCCCTACATAGATGTAGGGATTTCACTGTCCCTTACACCTCTCACTAGGTGGGAACTACAAAGCGCTTACCCTAAAAGATTTTGTTTTGAAAATCTGCAATAGCCCCTGATCAGGTTCAAGTCCTTTGATGTAGATCACAGCATGACTTGTATATAAAATGTCTAGTTTATGAATAAAGTCGTGGCGATAGTAATGACATTCATTGATAATTACATATGTAGTTATTTTTTAATAGACAAAATTGTCTATTTTTATGTTTAAACATTTTGTTTTTTAAGGGTTGTACAATCATCCAACAACCATTCATGCCACATACTTTATCAAAGAGTTAATTCACAACAGAAATACTGGAAAGACAAAAGAGAGCAGCCATTGTTATTAAAGTTGAAATATGAGGGGCCTGGGGGAGTTGTCATGGGTCAGGTATAGGGCATAACAAATATACCTTTGTTTAAAATATTTTCTGGCACATGGTGAATGTCAATATATGTTATTAACCCCTTCAGTCCCAGGGGTTTTTGGTACCTCGAGTCCCGGAGCAATTTTGCCATTTTTGCGGTATGTCAGTTCAGCGATTATTCTCTTTTCCTGTGAATAGTGCACCATGTCCTATTCCTTATTCCCTGTTCCCTGTAATTCACACTCCACCTGCTGGCAACATCGGGAATCCCAAGAATCTCTCCTTGAAAAAACAATATATATAGGGAACAGGGAATAAGGAATTGGACAGGGTGATGAAAACAAACCTGTGAGAAGAATTGAGGAACATAAAGGGGAAAACACATGTATAAAACATCCACACTTTCTGGGAAAACAGGGAGCTTGGACTGGCCGACAGATTATCAAGCAGGGGCGGGGCAAGATGTTGAAGAGGGATGCAGATGGTATTTTCACAGTCCTCTCCCGGATCTTCCAATCGGGGGAGAGGGTTTCACCGACAGCGCCATTTTGCTCTAATTTGAACTCGGGGCAATATGGAGGAGCTTGTGGTGACATCCGTTCAACCATTCTCCAATTATGGGAGAGGACCCTCACTGAAAGTTCCGTCATTTTGCTCTTACTTGAACCTGGGGCAATATGGAGCCCTTTCGGTGATGCCTTCTCCCTCAATTGGGGGATCAAGGAGAGATGTCACCTCAAAATCAATGTGTGTTATGATAAATTATTGTCTTAATGTGACTCAGTAGCGTACCTAGCAGGGCGCGGGAGGGGCGGTCCACCCCGGGTGCCGCTCATTGGGGGGTGCCACGGGCTAGGGTGACCACATGTCCCCGGCAGCCTCCTTTGCGAGGCCTCTAACTCCATCGCGGTGCCAGCATGTCATGCTGAGCGCCGAAATATGACGTCATATTTCGGCGTTCAGCAGTGAAGCAGCGGCAGAGTCCAAAACCTTTCACTACAAAGGGGGAGAGGGTAGATAGTGAGAAGGGAGGTAGATGGGGGTAGATATAGGTGGGTAGATAGTAAGAGGAGAGGGAGAGGGGGTAGATAGTGAAAAGGGAGGTGGAGGGGGGTAGATAATGAGAAGGGAGGGAGAGGGGGTAGATAGTGAGAAGGGAGGAGGTAGATAGTGAGAAGGGAGGAGGTAGATAGAAGGGAGGGGGTAGATAGTGAGAAGGGAGTGAGAGGGGAGTAGATAGTGAGAAGGGAGGGGTAGATAGAAGGGAGTGAGATGGGGTAGATAGTGAGAAGGGAGGGAGGTGAGAAGGGGTAGAAAAGGGGGAAGGTACATAGTGAGAATGAGTGAGAGAATCAATGAATGTGTGGATGAATTGTCTGAATGAGGGAGATAATTAATGAGTTTGTGAGAATGCATTAATGAATGCATTAATGCATTCATTAATGAATGTGTAAATTTGTGTGAATGAGTGAGAGAATAAATGATTGTGTGAATTAATTATGTGAATGAAAGTTGACTCGTGCTGGGCTGTTTGGGTACAAAGATGGTAAATCATATGTGTGTAATCTGGGTGCTGGTCAGGTTCTGTGTGGGCAGTGTGGATGCCAGGGCTGGCTTTGGGTTGTGCAACCTATCATCTATGCCTGTAGTTTTATCTCTTGCTATGTTTCCATACATTATTATTGTATACCTGCAAATACGGGATTTGTATGTCTGACTCTATGCCTCCAGTGCTGAGTTCACATGTTATATTAATATTGTTATTGATTTTTTTTGTCCTATTTTGCGGTGTTACTTACGTTAAATAAAAGTGTGAGATTTTTTTATGATGGGGGGGTCATATTCGATTTCGGACAGGTAAATGCTGCATTTTCGGTTTCAGTCCAGAATTTTCGCTTCGGTGCATCCCTAAGCCAGACAATGAAGTGGTAGGCCTACACCACATCAATGTTTGGCTTAGTATATAGTGATAGGAGTTATGCTGCACTATTATCAATGTCTGGCTCAATGTATAGTGATAGGGATTACGCTGTACCACCGTCAATGTCTGCCTCAGTATATAGTGTTAGGTGTTATGCTGTACCCCCGTCAATGTCTGCCTCAGTATATAATGATAACAGTAATGCTGTACCACCTTCAATGTCTATGCCAGTATATAATGATAGAAGCTATGCAGTTTTAAAGTGTTTGTGGGGGGGGGTGCCACATACAGGATCCGCCCCAGGTGCCAAATACTCTAAGTACACCCCTGATGTGACTATATCTCCTGAGGCACCTAAACATGTATCACAATATTGCTTTTTTTTTTTTTTTTTGCATATAAAGCCCGTATAACACGTGGCACAAATTTATATAAATACTACAGATATAAGTCGAACATATATTCAAGGTCGTCTTATAATCGGATCTCAAGAAGGTCCGCAGGGGACCTCAATCCTCCTCTTTGGCAGCCGGTGAACATCTGTGTGCTGACAACCTCCACTTCTGCCTAGAACTTCCGCTGGGGCTTCAATGACGGAGCACCGGCATGACATGACCTTCCAGTGCTCAGTCATTGAAGCCTCAGCGGAAGAGTCGGGCAGAAGTGGAGGTTGTCTACGCGCATCGTGCAGACGTCCACTGGCTGCTCCCACTAGACACCAGGGAGTCTGAAGCATGAGGGGCAATTCTGGGGATGCATTGATAAGTTGGGGGTATAAGGCTAACCTGGGAGGCAGAGGGACATATCTGGGGGACAGAGTGGCATTTATGGGGGTATAAGGCTAACTTGGGAGGCAGAGTGACATATCTGGGGGACAGAGTGGCATGCAGGGGGGTATAAGGCTTATCTGGGGGGCAGAGTGGCATACAGGGGTTATAATGCATATTTGCTGGGCAGAGTGCCGAGCCTGGGGGCAGATGTGCATAACTGGGGGGCAGGTTGGCAAATAAAAACCAAAATGCATTTTTCTCCGTCATAGTTTTTATTAAATATGAAAAAATAGTTTATATGTGACTTAATATTTACTAGCAAAACTTTGTTCCTATAGGGTAGTCTTATATTCACGCTTTTAAAAAACATTTTGGTGCGGTCGTCTTATAATCAAGCAAATATGGTAATTTTCAAAATGTATGATCAAAAGCTAGGGAGTAAAACAGTTTGATCTTGGTGGAACAATTCTGGAAGAAAAAGTTTTTAATAACCATTTTTTTTATTCAAGGTTGTCTTCTAATCAGACCTCAAATAGAGGTCTAACTACAAGACTAAGATCCAGATCCCCCGCAGCGCTGCAGGGAACTTGGATCTTCCTCTCTGGCAGTCGGTGGAGGTCTGTGCGATGCCAGCAGGATGTCAGCAGGACCTCCCACTGATGTCAGGGGGAACTCCCACAGACGTGGCATAACTGGGGGCAGGTTGGCAAATAAAAGAAAAAAAATTCTCAATCGTAGTTTTTATAAAGTATGAAGAATAGTTTACATGTGAATTAATATTTACTAGTAAAACTTTTTTCTTATAGGGTAAATTAATATTCAAATGTTGGGGGGGCGTCTTACAATCAGGGTCATCTTATAATCGAGCAAATACGGAATTCTCAATACAGAAATGTGTACATTAAATAGACTGTAGATGGTGCTATTGACTTTCCTCTGGAGTTTATACTCATCTGTAATAGCCAACCTTTTCTGTACACAATCCTTATCCCATGCAATCAAACCATGAAGGAAAAGTTAACAACTTTACACTACATTTGATAACTGTTCGCGACTTGACATGAGCACAACATCTTTCTGCAAGGACATTGTAAACATCAAGTCCTGTGTTTTGAGTTTAACCCTTTAATGACAATAGATGTGCTAGACAGAAAAATGCATCCCCTTAACGATAATTGATGTGCCTTGCACGTCATGGGCTTAAACGAGCATAGAGAGCAATCAGCGAACGCTTTCTAGGCTCATCTGATATTGCTGCAATGGCTCGACAAGGACACCAAACAATATGCAGGGGCAATCTCTCCTAGGATCGGTCGTATTCACCCTAATGAAATGCTATATGCCTCCTAAGCTTAGCCAATGTTACTGAAGTGCCTCTATGTAGAGGCATTCAGCGACACAAAAAAGTCAGGGGCTCCTAGGAAGGTTTCAAATGGTCACCTGTTAGAGCAGGGCTGCACAATTCCAGACCTTGAGGGCTACAAACAGCCCAGGAATTCTACATATCCATTGCCTGAAACATAAGTAGTTTAATTAATTTGTAAATGAGATGCCTGTGCTCAAGCTTGGATATGTAAGAACCATGTCCTGTTTGGGGCCCTCGAGTTGTGCAGCCCTGTGTTAGAGACATGCTGCATCTAACAAGATTGTGGCACCCTTTAAAAATAAAGAGGGTCATTCCATACCCTCTGCAGGTTGACTACCGGTACTGCAGCCAAGCATGCAGGTTAATGGAGCCCAGCTCACTAATAACTAGTGTTGTGACGGATCGTCCTGTGCCCCAGACTGGACACATCCGCCCGTCAGCTCCTTCCCTCTCCCTGTAAGCGGACACGCTGTGGCTGTCTGAAGAAAGCAGTCACAGACCAGCACTTCCCTCAATCATGAGACAGAACTTCATGTTTTGAGGTTAAAACAGAACTCTCTTTATTACAAACACACAGAACTTATATACAATCGCCATTCACTGTGCACCGAACCCAACCCCCAATCCTATCAGCCACATACCATCACAAATCCCATCAGCCACATCCCCTCACAAATCCCATCGGAATACAGGGGTTGTATCAGGTGAGGGGATTAAGGGATACAATGGGTTCCCCCACCTGTGTTATTCCCCCCTGTAGTGCGGCTGCCGTCTGGGCAGACAGGGCTGTGCTGGCTGATTAAGAGCCCCAGCCAGATTATAGGATCGTCTCTTTGAAGGCTGGAGCTGCAGCCACATTCAAACCGGGTACACATAAATATAATAATAACAGTGAAGATCAGACATGGTTCTTCACAAATGTGATCAGTAAATAAATTGAAAAAATATTTAAAAAGAAACAAATGAAAATGTAGAAATACATAAAATTTAAAAACAAAAAAGACCCCAGTCTCACCATAACATCATAAGGGAAATCATCCACTCCAAAGAAAATATGTCCAGAAAATGTAAAAAAAAAAAAAAAAGTGAAATAAACACCAGCATCTGAAATACCCTGGGATGTCTAGTTTTCTAAAATATATGGTTTGATGGGGTAAATTAAATTGGCCAGCTTCAAATATGTCCCAAATACGGCATGGGTACAAGATCACCAAATCCCAAAAGTTCAACATTGAAAAATGCACACCTCCTAAATGTGGCCCTTTGACCCCAAACAACTAGGCAAACCTATGCATGAGTGGTATCACTGTACTCGAGATGTTGCTGAACACATATTGGGTGTTGTTTGACAGTGACGTATACCAGGAGTAAAATATGCGTGAAAAAAATTAGGTGGTAGAAATAGTGCACAGAATGAGTTAAAATACTAGCATTTCAAACACCCTGTCTGATTGGTTTGATTGGGGTAAATTGAACTGACCAGCTTCAAGGATATCCCAAATGGCACATGGGGGCAGAATGACCAGTTTTGAAAAAATAAATGGTTTTGAGATTTCAATATGCTACTTGCACTTATTGCCATATAACTTGCCAAAAAAACAAAACGCAAAAACATTGGGTGTTTCTAAACCAGTAGAGTCCATCTTGCAGGTTCTTTCATAAGCTTTTGTAGATGAGTAAAAGATTTTTCAAATACGAGTAAGAGAATTTTCTTTTTTCAATTTTTCACTAGATATAATATACAATCTCCCTCGGTCTGGATCTCACCTTGTGGAGTTTCAGCGATCATTAGAACGGTGAGGAATCAGACCAGAACTACACGGGAGGATCTTGTCAATGTTCTCAAGGCAACTGGGACCATAGTCACAAAAAAACTCCATTGGTAACACACTACGCCGTGAAGGACTGAAATCCTGCAGCGCCAGCAAGGTCCCCTTGCTCAAGAAAGCACATGTACAGGCCCGTCTGAAGTTTCCCAATGAACAATTGATTCAGAGGAGAACTGGGTGAAAGTGTTGTGGTCAAATGAGACCAAAATCAAGCTATTTGGCATCAACTCCCCATGTTTGGAGGAAGAGGAATGCTCCAAGAACACCATCCCCACCACCGTTATAACTATTGTTAGGGTTCAGCCCCAGCCCTGCAAACTGCCAGGCATGGCTGCCCCTTTAAGTGGTCTGCCTGGAGTTAAACTCCTCTCCACCACTTGCTATCCTGTTTATTTCTGTCTGTATTTTATGTTCCTTTGCCCTTTTTCCCTTATACATATCAGCTCCTCACTCCATCCCCTGTGTTCTTTGCCTTGTTGCCTGGCCTTTGTGGCATCCTGTAACATGTATGCATGTCTTTCTATGTATATAATTAATGTGCTGTGTATTTATGTTCAGCTGTGTTTTGTTATACCATTACCCTGCCTCCCTCACCTGAAGCCTAGACAACTCACACCTGATCTGATGAACAGGCTTTATATCCCTGCCTCTGTATGCATGATATGCCTCCTACTCTGCTGCTTCTGGTGAGATGCCTTGCTTTGCTTTTGTAATATAACCTATAACCAAACATTCTGCTTGTGTCCTTTGCGAAGATTGTTTCAATCACTGCGTTCTTACACTCCTGCGCTCTGGACTCCAACATCCAGTTAGGGGCTGCAATATGATGAGGCTGACAACTATCCACCATTTGCTGTGCTTACATCTTTATTACCCAACTTCCTTTTTTGATTATCAATATTTGTAAGTTGTCACGTGGCATTATCACTTGGAGGAAAGGAGGGAATGCAACTACACACTTGGGTGGCGATGCATGAACTGAAAAACAGATGTCCAGTGTCTAATCACAACAGTCTCTGTAAGAAGTGATGTGATTGGTTAATGAATATGATAAAATGACTTCAGTAGACTAATTCATAGACTCTTAAGTAAAAGTAACTTAATGTTCTGAGATTTAAGTTTTAGTTGGTCTAATTTAAAAAATATTTTAATTTTACACAATGTGCATAGGACTCATTCAACTGAGAAGATAAGTGTGAATTAAAAAGGTAGATTTTTCCCGATATTGGTAATAATAGCGAAATAAAAAAACTAATTTTTAAAGTGAGGATCTCCATGTCAATTGCACTGATTCTCAAATAAAAAGCACAAGCTGTTCATTAGCTATTTATTATTGTTAACTTATTTTTAACAAACATACCACCCATATCTAGGGGCACTGGTTTTTTTAGTGGGTGGAGAGTGTGGCAAAAGTTAGCAAGTTTTTGTTAGTGGGCTGTGTGTTTCCCAAGAACGCTGGGTTTCCGAGAAACAGCACTTCACTCTATAACTCTGGGTCAAACACAACAAGTTAACACATATGTTACTTAAATTTTTTAATGCCAAAAGCTGGGAGAGACGTTTCCCATTTAAAACCATTAGTATAAACATGACTTCAATAGGCTGGTGCAGATATTATAAATGGGGCAAAAATCTCACTCTTTTGAACCTCATCTCTTTTTCTTTGTAATGAGTTAGCATGGCTCTTTTTTCTTGCATCTTGAGTTTTGCAGTGGGAGGTTACAGAATTTTCGCATTGTAAACCATGTTTAAATATGAACCCCTCAAGTTTTACAAGGCACATACCTCTCTATGGTTTTGGGTCTCTATATTACTCACTAAATCTTAACAAGCTTCAAGCTGTAACATAACCTCCATCCTCTTGGTTGCCTGTCATTAGGGATTCGGATCCTTATAGGTATAAACCTTGGTTAAAACTTTACATCCAACCACCCCCTCTAAATCACAGCAACTTGACAACTAATCATGTTGTTTTGTCCCACAGGTAGTCACCTAAGTTTCCTGTGTGATGCAGCGCCTCAGTTGCCCCGCCCCGTCACCCTATGTTATTTTCCCTGTTATTGTGTAATTGGATGCTCGCCACTTATTACTTCTTTAGGCTAGATTTCCACTTGGTTTTTTTTGCTAAAAACGCCCATAAAAACGCCAATAGCGCCACCTGGCGTTTTTTTAGTGAAAAACGGCTGCAGCCAGATGTTAGCTGTTCTTCAATAGGAAATCGCAAAATGCCATTTCCACTTGGCGTTTTTCTGTCTGGCGTTTTTTCAGTCCTCTTTGGCGTTTTTCTGCTTTTTTGGGCTCTGGCAGTTTTTCAAAATCGCAGCATGTTGACACTCTGGCGTTTTTTGCAAGAAATCTTGGCGTTTTTCTCCAATAGAAGTCTATGGGAGAGAAAAAACGCCATGAAAAAGCCATGTGGGTTTATTGTCTTGGCGTTTTTTATGGCGTTTTTTCCACAGTTACAATGCAGAGGATGGACCCAGTATCTGTGTGTCCTACGAGAAATAGGCTGAAAACAAACCGTTTCACACAAAACAAAGTCCTGGACTGGTTCATATTGAATTTTACACCATTTGGAACAAACATGCCATTACAAACAAACATACGCGACTGGATCCTGCGTGCCAAAAGCAACAGCAAACAATTTGCACCATCATTTGGGGCCAATCTTCCCAGAGGAGCAGACATTCGAAATAAAGCATGCCTTACAAACCACAGAAAAGAGACAAAAGGGTCTACCAAGTAAATGACATCAGGAAAGGGCAGATACTTGCCATTTATCCTAATCCCTTTTAGCTGGGTGAAGCTTCTAACTTGTAAAGGCTGGAAAAACTGCCTAAGGTCAAAAAAAGCAATTTCCACAGAAAGGCTAAAACGCCAGAAAAAACTCCAGAAAAAAACGCCAAAACGCAGGTAAATGCAGTGGCAGTTTTCTTGGCAGTTTTCCTGGCGTTTTTCATCAAGAAAAAAACGCCGGACAAAAACCCAAGTGGAAACCTAGCCTTACAGTACCAAGAAGTGAGAAATGTAAAACAAAATATTTAAACAAAATAATGTTTTTTATTCGTTGGACACTATATTACTCTTAACTTTGTATGTATTGATATAAAATTCAAGGATTTCACTGTTAGTCTTATGAATATGAAGGAAAATTAAGCATTGGATTTTATGTTATGTTGTATGTGAAGCTAAACACATGAATCTGGTCAGCTGGTCATTTAGAATCTTTACTGTTGAAGGTATCACAAGTTCCATTAATAGGTCCACTAATTATTTTGAAAAGCTTTTGAAAGAACCTAATGGCCACAATTCAGTGGCCTTCTACATCAACATACCAGAACAACACCTTAAATGGTGTATATGTAATTACTCTTGGGATCCTTGACTACTGAGCAGTCATATAGGTTTATTTCTATTGATCCCAATTTACCAACACTAGTAAGTACAGAATAGATGAATTCTGTAACTCATCTAATGTGATATATTAACTAACTTTAGGAAACAATATACATGAATACGCATCGATAAAGCATCAATATTTTGACACTTATGCCCACTTCACTCATGTGCCCTTTTAAGCAGAATTCTAAGAATATAAAAGTCCTTTAAATAACTTACTTAAGAAACTTGAAATCTGTGACCCCTGCTTCTTCTTTTTATAACTTACTTGAGATTTGAAAAAATGATACCTTACTTGAGATATGGAAGAAATGGTGAGTGGTCTTATAGATTTCTTACAATTGATTTAATAAGTCAATGGTACCATTTATATTCTAAAAACAATATTAATGTAGATTTAAATAAATATTTTCTATTCATCTGGAGCACTTAAGCATACTGTTAATTAAGCTCACAAGAGTAGGACCCTCTTCTCCTACAGCACAGTATGTCTTTTGTATGTGTTATATTAATCTTATTGTCAAATTGTACAATTACTGGCCACTTTATTAGGTACACCTTGCTAGTACCGGGTTGGACCCCCTTTTGCCTTCAGAACTGCCTTCATCCTTCATGACAAACTTTCTACAAGGTGCTGGAAACATTCATCACAGATTGTGAGAAACCAATTTGAGATGATGTGAGTTTTGTGACACTAAGGGGCCCAAAGTGTGCCAAGAAAATATCCTCCAAACCATTACACCACCACCACCAGCTTTAACAGTTGATACAAGGGAGGATGGATCCATGCTTTCATGTTGTTTACGCCAAAGTCTAACCCTGCCATCTGAATGTCGCAGCTGGAACCGAAACTCATCAGACCAGGCAACGTTCTTCCAGTGTCCAGTTTTGGTGAGCCTGTGCGAACTGTAGCCTCAGTGTTGTGCGTTCAGAGATGGTATTCTGCATTCCTTGGCTGTAATGAGTGGTTATTTGAGTTACTGTTTCCTTTCTATCATCTTGAGCCAGTCTCCCCATTCTCCTCTGACCTCTGATATCTAAAAGGCATTTTCATCCACACAACTGCTGCTCACTGGATATTTTTTCAGACCATTCACTGTAAACCCTAGAGATGGTTTTGCATCTGATGAAAGTCTGAAAATAAAAGACTGAAACGTTGAGTTGTAAAACAGAGCTTCTTGAGATTTATTGAAATCAAGTCCCACGAGTGCCGGCAGCTATTCCTGGAACATATATATATATATATATATATATATATATATCGTATTTGCCCGAATATAGGCCGCACCCCCCCCCACTTTAAGTCTTTAAAGTGGGGGTGCAGCCTATATTCGGGGGCTAGCGCAGGAATGCGCAATTTGTATCGCCCGACGCCCGGGACATGTAGTTCCGGGCACTCTCCGATGCGCTCAGAAAGCCTCCCCTGCCAGCACTCTCCACGGGAGGTTGTCTAAGCGCACCCTGCAGACGTTCACTGGCAGCGGCGATGCGCGTAAACAACCTCCGCTGCCAGCACGTCTGCACAATGTACGCTAACACTCTTCTTTGCTGGCACTTCCCATGGCGGAAGTGCCGGCACCGGAAGTTGAATACGCGTACTGCATAGATGTCCCCCGTCAGCCCTGCAAGACCCCGGGGAGTCTGCACCAGTAAGTCTTGGGGGGGGCACATCTTGGGGGCAGAGTGGCAGCATATCTCAGGGGGGGGGATAGAGTGGAAGCATATCTCAGGGGCACATCTGGGGGGCAGAGTGGCAGTATATCTGGGGGGCAGAGTGGCAGCATATCTCGGGGGGGCAGAGTGGCAGCATATGTGTTCCACTGAGTGTTTTTTTTTTTTTACTTAGAAAGTTTTTTTCTTTACAAAAGCACCTAACTTTTAGGGTGCAGCCTATATTCGGGTGCGGCCTATAATCGAGCCAATACGGTATATATCACATACACACTGATTCACTTATATACGCGTAAAATACATTTTACATTATATATATATATCAAATACACACTGATTCACATAAACACACCATCACATACACATAAAATACATTTTGTATTATATATATCTCGCATACACTTTGGTTAACATATACACCGTCACATAAAATACATTTTATATTGTATGTATATATATATATATATATATATATATATATATACTGTATTTGCTCGATTTTAAGTCGATCTGATTATAAGATGACCCCCCCCCAAATTTCAGTATTAATTTAGGAAAAAAAGAAAAAGCCTGAATATAAGACTATCCTATAAGAAAAAAGTTTTATTATTAAATATTAATTTACATGTAAACTATTTTTTCATATTTAATAAAAACTGTGATTGAGAAAAATGCATTTTATTAATTTTCCTTTTATTTGCGAACCTGCCCCCAGTTATGCACATCTGCCCCCCAGATATGCTTTATACCCCCTTATATGCCACTTTGGACCCCAGAAATGACTTATAAGGTATAAGGCATATATGGGGGCAGAGCGGCAAAGTGGAGGGCCTATTTGCCGCTCTGCCCCATATATGCCTTTTAACCCTCTAAATGCCACTCTGCTTCCCTGATTTCCCCTTTAACCCCCTATATGCAACTCTGCCTCCCTAATATTCCTTTTCACCCCCTATTTGCCACTCTGCCACCCTGGTACTCCTTTTAACCCCCTAAATGCCACTCTGCTTACCTGATTTTCCTTTTAACCCCTATACGCCACTCTGCCTCCCTGATATTTCTTTTCACCCCCTATATGCCACTCTGCTTCCCTGATTTTCCTTTTAACCCCCTATATGCCACTCTGCCTCTCTGATATTCTTTTTAACCCCCTATATGCCACTGCCATCTGTTTCCTGGCACTTATCTTATAGTAGGAACTACCGTATTTGCTCGATTATAAGACATTTGCTCTGAAAAATACACCTCGTCTTATAATTGAGGTCGTCTTATAATCAGACCTTAAATAGGTCTGACTATGAGACAACTAAGATCCAGATCCCCCGCAGCTGCAGGGGACCTGGATCCTCCTGTCCCCCCCGCCCCACTTAACGGTACTTCTGAGTCCCCGATGTGTAGCTGGGGTAGCGTGTAGATGTCTACGCAATTCGCGTAGACGACTTCCACTGCAGCAGGAAGGAGGTGTGGCTAGCAGCGGGGGGGGGGTCCATCGCGCAGACTTTCTCCGGCTGTCAGAGATCAGAGTTCCCCGCACCGGAGCGGGGAACTCTGATCTCTGACAGTCGGGGAAGGTCTGCGTGATGGACGCAGACAACCCCTGCTGCTAGCCACGCCTCCTTCCGGCTGCAGCGTAAGTGCGTGGGATCTACACGCTGCCCGGCTACATGACAGGGAAGTCAGAAGCACAGGTAAGTTTGGAGGAGGGGGGGGGAGTGTTAAATGGGGGGGGGGGCATAAGGCATTTCTGGAGGCAGAGTGCTCTGTGAAATGCCTTTTAATCCCCTTAATGCCACTCTGCCTCCAGAAATGCCTTTTTTAACCCTCTATACACCACTCTGCCTCCTGAATGCCTTAAACCTTCCTATATGCCATTCTTCCCCATAATATGCCTTTTAACCCTCTAAATGCCAGAGTGGCATATAGGGGTATAAGGCATTTCTGGAGGCAGAGTGGCACATAGGTGGTCAAAAGGCATGTCATGGGGTACAGTGGCATATAGGGTTAAAAGGCATGTCATGGGGCACAGTGGCATATAGGGTTAAAAGGCATATCATGGGGCACAGTGGCATATAGGGGGTATAAGGCATTTCTGGGGCAGATGTGCATAACTGGGGGGCAGGTTGGAAAATAGAAGGAAATAAAACCAAAATATTTTTCTCAATCATAGCTTTTATTAAAAAAAATAGTTTAGATGAATTAACATTTACTGGTAAAACTTTTTTCCTATAGGGTCGTCTTATATTCAAGCTTTTTCTTTTTTTCCTAAATTAATATTCAGATTTGGGGGGTCGTCTTATAATGAGGGTCGTCTTATAATTGAGCAAATACGGTATTTTTTTATTTTTACTTATCCAGAGATAAAACGCCCTCCTGAATTTGTAGTGACTTCAGGGGATAAAGCTTTCAAAGCCCAGTAATCATGTAGTGGAAAAGTTAAGGTATTATGTTATTTACTCTATAATATTTATTTCAAGGATTAGTCGCACTAAATTGTGGCTTCAGGCTTCCCATGTTGAATGACCAAGTATTATGTTAGTCCAATAACAAAAGTATAATTTCATAGCACATGTCAGGGTCCTACCTCACTCCCCCGTCGACGGCACAGGTTTTCCCCCGATGGTGGGGTAGCGGGACGCCCGGGACTTCGTCCGCGTACTACGCGGCTCCGTTGTACGCGACCGCGAGCCACGCGGTCGCGGCTTACTACGGCCTACGACAGGCCGCATCCCCGGACTCCAGTGCGGCGGATACCGCACGGGAGAAACGCCACACGTGGAGGGATGGCGGGGAGGCGTGGTCAGCGCCTCCAGTAATGATTTACTCCTGGTTAGGGGCGGGACGAGTAGTGATTGACAGTCACTACTCCATTGTACATACCGAGGAGGGGAGGGGTCTCTGTTATTGTTGGGGAGGAGCTGACTTCTAGAGGGCTATTTAAACCCACAGCTTCTAGGTCTCATTACTTGATTGTTCAAGTCTCTACCTACCTGTTTTGCTGATACCCGTGCTACACTTGTATGCTGATACCCCTTTATTGGATTTACTGGACTTTTGACCTCGGCTTGTTTATGGACTTTGATATACCTCTCCTACCCTTGATCTTGGCTTGTTTAATGGACTTTGCTATACATCACCTGCCCTTGACCTCAGGATTGCTACACGGTACAGTTTATGCCTTTTTCTATTCTGTGGAATAAACTTGCTGATATTCCTGATATTGCCTGTTTGCCTCTATTGCACATCTGGTGCCTCACTGCGCTACGCTCCAAACCCCGCATACCCTACAAAACAATCAAGTCAATATGGAGCCTGCAGGAGTCACTGATGCCATACTCACCCTCACCCAACAGATAGCTGCCTTGGCTCATACCGTGCAAGGAATGCAAGAGAACCAACAGACACTAAGGGCAGAAGTGCGAGCCTTACAAGCAGGACCACCTGCAGAAGCACCTGCACCGCTACCCGCTGTTGTCCCTCCTGTGGTAGAAGCCATGGCTGTTCAAGCACCTGAACCCCAAGTATCCTTACCCGAACGCTTCTCAGGAGACCGCTCTAAGTATAGAACCTTCATCACGTCATGTGAGTTACTGTTTGTTCTCAAACCAAGAACATATGCTACTGACTTTATTAAAGTGAGGACTGTTATCTCCCTACTCACGGGAGCCCCTATGACCTGGGCTCATCATCTGCTACAGGTGAACCACCCGTCTCTTCATGATTGGAATGATTTTCGTCAGGCTTTGAATTCGCTTTATGATGACCCCCACAGAACCTCCACAGCTGAAACCACATTAAGGTCCTTAAAACAAGGAAGGAGGCCAGTTGAGGACTATATATCTGATTTTCGAGGAGTAGCTTTAGAGACTCAATGGAATGAACCAGCTCTCGTTAACCAGTTTCGCCTGGGCCTGTCAGAGCACCTGAAGGACGAATTAGCAAGAGTTGGTGTACCAGAAACCATGGAAGACTTGATTCACCTGGTCACTCAGGTGGACCGCCGACTCCGTGAACGACGCCTAGAACGCTCCAATACAGCAGTTCCTTCTCCTCGTTATACTCCATCTGTTACCTCCACCAACGCTCCGGCTCCTGATAACACAGTGGAACCCATGCAGATTGGACTCGCTCGTGGTCCTTTAACACCCGCTGAGAAAGAAAGGAGGAGGAGTGCCAACCTATGCCTTTATTGCGGTGGCCCGGGTCATACTGCTTACACCTGCTCAGTACTAGCCTCCAGAGGTAAGCCGACCCCGCCTCTATCTCCTTGTATATCTGCTGTGTTCCTAGGAAAACTGACCACTCACCTGTCTCTCCCTGTTTCATTACAGTGGGGAGGAAAAAGGATTCGCCATAATGCTTTTATAGACTCTGGAGCAAGTGAGAGCTTTCTGGATATCTCCCTGGCTCAAGCCTTGCACATTCCTACGCAAACCAAAAAGCACCCATTAACTATTCGCCTCGTGGATGGGAGTCCCATCCAATCAGGACCAGTCACCAAAGAAACTAAACCCATCTCCATCACGGTCGGGACCGGACATCAAGAACACCTTTGTTTCAATCTGGTACAATCACCCATGTTCCCTGTCATTTTGGGACTACCCTGGCTTCGCACCCATAATCCCCACATTAATTGGGCCACAGGTGAAGTGACCTTCTCATCAGACTTTTGTATAAAATACTGCCGTCCTTCTTCACGCATGGAATATGTACATACCATTTTTTCTGCCGTTTCCACCCCAGAAATACCCGCTCCTTATCGGTCCTTCACAAAAGTGTTTGACAAAAAGGAAGCCGAACAACTGCCACCCCACAGGGCATATGACTGCCCCATAGACTTGTTACCTGGTGCGACAATCCCATTCGGCAGGATATTCCCTTTAGCTGAACCAGAACTGAAAGTGTTAAAAGACTATGTGGAAGATAACCTACGCAAGGGGTTTATCAGGCACTCTACTTCCCCTGCTGGGGCTGGTATCTTTTTCGTTGGAAAAAAAGATGGTGGTGTGAGACCTTGTGTGGACTACCGCGAACTGAATAAAATAACCATCAAAAACAAATATCCGCTTCCGCTGATACCCGAATTAATGGATAGACTTCGTGGGGCAAAAATTTATAGCAAAATTGATTTATTAGGAGCATATAACCTTGTACGGATGAGAAAAGGTGATGAGTGGAAGACGGCCTTCCGCACACGCTACGGTCACTTCGAGTACAGAGTCATGCCATTCGGACTCTGTAACGCCCCCGCCACGTTTCAACACTTTTTGCATGACATATTCAGAGACTTATTGGATACATGTGTTATCATATACCTTGACGACATACTCGTATATTCATCATCCCTCCAGGAACACAGGAAACAGGTGGCTCAGGTTCTCACACGTTTACAAGAGAACCATCTCTATGCAAAACTGGAGAAATGCACGTTCGAGACGACCAAGATCGAATATCTTGGATTCATCATCTCCCCTGATCAGATCGAGATGGATCCAAAAAAGATTGAAGCCATTCTACAATGGCCAACTCCTACCTCTGTTAAAGCTGTCCAAAGGTTTGTGGGGTTCGCCAACTTTTACAGACGATTCATCAACGGTTTTTCACGGATAATTCAACCCATAACTCAACTGACTAAAAAACAAACACCGTTCCACTGGACTCCACAAGCTCAACATGCGTTCGAACTCCTAAAACAAAGATTCACTAATGCCCCCGTCCTGGTACTACCTGATCCAGAGAAAGCATATTATTTGGAGGTAGATGCCTCCGGGACTGCTGTAGGTGCGGTACTATCTCAAAGACACGGGGAAAAGGAAACACTACACCCCGTCTCCTTCTACTCCAAAAGACTCAGTCCTGCAGAATGCAACTATTCGGTCGGGGATCGAGAATTGCTTGCCATTAAAATGGCCCTGGAGGAGTGGCGCCACTTGCTAGAAGGAGCCCAACACCCTATAACAGTTTTTACGGATCATCGCAACTTGGAGTACCTCCGTACAGCACGCAGACTGTGTCCCAGACAGGCTCGTTGGGCACTCTTCTTCACCCGATTCCAGTTACATATAACCTACCGTCCTGGTACTCGCAACGGGAAAGCAGATGCCTTGTCACGTTTATATGAGGATAACGAATCAAACAAGAGTGAAGAAGACACCATTCTTTCGTCAGGCCATTTTCTTTCCCTACAGACCACTCTCCTCCAAGACCTGCAAACACATAGCAGCTCTCTCTCTCCTGTAATTGATAATATCCCTCTGCATTCCGAAAAGGGACTTCTGTTCAAGGACAACCTGGTCTATGTTCCTCCTCCAGTCAGAACCGACGTGTTACAGGCAGCCCATGATCATCCTTTGGCTGGTCATGGAGGCGTACTAAAAACCTTTTCTTTGCTGAACAGAAACTTCTGGTGGCCTAAGATGAAGCAAGATGTCCTCACTTATGTTCGGTCCTGTGACACCTGTGCCAGGGCAAAAGATCCAACGACAAGACCCGCTGGCCTGCTACAACCTTTAGCAATACCCACTAGGCCATGGGAAGACATTACAGTGGACTTTATAGTAGACCTACCCTCGTCACACCAACACAACACCATCATGGTTGTAGTTGACCGTCTCACGAAGATGGCCCATTTTGTTCCAGTCCGCCACTTACCTACAGCTACTGAAACAGCTGATCTGTTTATAACCCACGTTTTTCGTCTGCATGGAGTCCCTCGTTCCATTTTATCCGATAGAGGGGTTCAATTCACTTCCAGATTTTGGTCCGCCTTTTGCCACGGTCTCCAACTCCAACGATTGTTGTCCTCGGCCTACCACCCACAAACCAACGGGCAGACCGAAAGGGTTAATCGAGTCCTAGAACAATACCTCCGTTGTTACATATCCCATCACCAAGATGATTGGTATCCTATGTTGCCTTTGGCAGAATTCGCCTATAACAACCAAATACACAGTTCCATCAGGATGTCACCATTCAAAGCCAACTATGGCTACGATCCGATGTTTCATGTTAACTTACCTCGTTCCTCTATCGTTCCTCCAGTCACGGATCGCCTCCAACTTCTTCAGCAGGGATTTCTTACCTTACAACGTCATCTTCGGAAGGCGCAACAGGACTACAAACGACATGCAGATAAAAGGAGAAAACCAGCACCGACATACCAAGTGGGTGATAAGGTGTGGCTTTCATCCTCACACATTAAACTCCCAGGACCCGCAAAAAAACTCAACCCTAAATTTTTAGGTCCTTTTACCATTACGGCGGTGTATGGTCCGACAGCAGTCCGTCTGGAACTCCCCGCTACTTGGCGCATACACCCTACTTTTCATGTGTCGCTCCTCAAACGATGGATTCCTGATCCCTATCGTAGAAGTCCACAGACTCCTCCACCCCCAATCACTGTGCAGGGGTCGGAGGAATACGAGGTAGACAGCATCCTGGACTCACGCATAAGGTACGGAAGGCTAGAATACTTAGTGAGTTGGAAAGGATACAATCCCGAGGAACGCACTTGGGAACCTGCAACACATGTGCACGCCCCCGCCAAGGTGCGTACGTTTCATATGACACACCCTGGCAAACCATCTCCAGAACGCCCCCGGAGGTCGCGTATACGGGGGGGTCCTGTCAGGGTCCTACCTCACTCCCCCGTCGACGGCACAGGTTTTCCCCCGATGGTGGGGTAGCGGGACGCCCGGGACTTCGTCCGCGTACTACGCGGCTTACTACGGCCTACGACAGGCCGCATCCCCGGACTCCAGTGCGGCGGATACCGCACGGGAGAAACGCCACACGTGGAGGGATGGCGGGGAGGCGTGGTCAGCGCCTCCAGTAATGATTTACTCCTGGTTAGGGGCGGGACGAGTAGTGATTGACAGTCACTACTCCATTGTACATACCGAGGAGGGGAGGGGTCTCTGTTATTGTTGGGGAGGAGCTGACTTCTAGAGGGCTATTTAAACCCACAGCTTCTAGGTCTCATTACTTGATTGTTCAAGTCTCTACCTACCTGTTTTGCTGATACCCGTGCTACACTTGTATGCTGATACCCCTTTATTGGATTTACTGGACTTTTGACCTCGGCTTGTTTATGGACTTTGATATACCTCTCCTACCCTTGATCCAGTGGCGTCTCCAGCTTTCATATTTAGGGGGGGCACATGGGGGGCCAGAGACCAAAGTAGGGGGGCCAATTATAAAACGGTACATATACACTATATTAGAGCTGAAACAACGAATCGATAAAATCGATAATAATCGATAACGGAAATCGTTGTCGACGATTTCCGTTATCGATTAATCGAGTGATCGATTCGTTGTTGGAGCACTAGGCTCCTTTTACTTACCTCCGCGAGCGTTCCCCGCTTCTGCTACACGCTCTGCAGTCTCCGCCTTCTTTTAGCTACGTGACGGATGTGACGCGTTCCGGAGGTAAGTATTCTTCATGTCTATGTGCACGGATCGCACAGAGCCACTCGCACAGAGCGAATCGCTCTGTGCGAATGGAGCCACTCGCACAGAGCGGTTCGCTCTGTGCGAGTGGCTCCACTCGCACAGAGCGGTTCGCTCTGTGCGAGTGGCTCCATTCGCACAGAGCGGTTCGCTCTGTGCGAGTGGCTCCATTCGCACAGAGCGGTTCGCTCTGTGCGAGTGGCTCCATTCGCACAGAGCGGTTCGCTCTGTGCGAGTGGCTCCATTCGCACAGAGCGGTTCGCTCTGTGCGAGTGGCTCCATTCGCACAGAGCGGTTCGCTCTGTGCGAGTGGCTCCATTCGCACAGAGCGGTTCGTGAGTGTGGGTGCAGGGCAGAGTGGGGGTGGGGGTGCAGGGCAGAGTGGGGGTGGGGGTGCAGGGCAGAGTGGGGGTGGGGGGTGCAGGGCAGGAGACTGGGTGCAGGGCAGAGTGGGGGTGGGGATGCAGGGTGTGAGTGTGGGTGCAGAGCAGAGTGGGAGACTGGGTGCAGGGCAGAGTGGGGGTGGGGATGCAGGGCAGGGCGTGAGTGTGGGTGCAGGGCAGAGTGGGTGCAGGGCAGAGTGGGTGCAGGGCAGAGTGTGAGTGTGGGGGCAGGGCAGAATGTGGGGGCAGGGCTGGGTGCAGGGCAGAGTTGGAGACTGGGTGCAGGGGCACAGTGCAAAGTGCTGGGTGCAAAGTGCCAGTGCTGGGTGCAAAGTGCCAGGGCTGGGTGCAAAGTGCTGGGTGTAAAGTGCCAGGGCTGGGTGCAAAGTGCTGGGTGCAAAGTGCCAGGGCTGGGGCAAAGTGCTGGGCGCAAAGTGCTGAGTGCTGGGTACAAAGTGCTGGGTGCAAAGTGCAAAGTGCTGGTGCAAAGTGCTGGGTGCAAAGTGCTGGATGCAAAGTGCCAGGGCTGGGGCAAAGTGCTGGGTGCTGAGTGCTGGGTACAAAGTGCTGGGTGCAAAGTGCCAGGGCTGGGTGCAAAGTGCAAAGTGCTGGTGCAAAGTGCTGGATGCAAAGTGCCAGGGCTGGGGCAAAGTGCTGGGTGCTGAGTGCTGGGTACAAAGTGCTGGGTGCAAAGTGCCAGGGCTGGGTGCAAAGTGCAAAGTGCTGGTGCAAAGTGCTGAATGCTGGGTGCAAAGTGCTGGATGCAAAGTGCCAGGGCTGGGGCAAAGTGCTGGGCGCAAAGTGCTGAGTGCTGGGTACAAAGTGCTGGGTGCAAAGTGCAAAGTGCTGGTGCAAAGTGCTGGGTGCAAAGTGCTGGATGCAAAGTGCCAGGGCTGGGGCAAAGTGCTGGGTGCTGAGTGCTGGGTACAAAGTGCTGGGTGCAAAGTGCCAGGGCTGGGTGCAAAGTGCAAAGTGCTGGTGCAAAGTGCTGAATGCTGGGTGCAAAGTGCTGGATGCAAAGTGCCAGGGCTGGGGCAAAGTGCTGGGTGCTGAGTGCTGGGTACAAAGTGCTGGGTGCAAAGTGCCAGGGCTGGGTGCAAAGTGCAAAGTGCTGGTGCAAAGTGCTGAATGCTGGGTGCAAAGTGCTGGATGCAAAGTGCCAGGGCTGGGGCAAAGTGCTGGGCGCAAAGTGCTGAGTGCTGGGTACAAAGTGCTGGGTGCAAAGTGCAAAGTGCTGGTGCAAAGTGCTGGGTGCAAAGTGCTGGATGCAAAGTGCAAAGTGCTGGGCGCAAAGTGCTGAGTGCTGGGTACAAAGTGCTGGGTGCAAAGTGCAAAGTGCTGGTGCAAAGTGCTGGGTGCAAAGTGCTGGATGCAAAGTGCCAGGGCTGGGGCAAAGTGCTGGGTGCTGAGTGCTGGGTACAAAGTGCTGGGTGCAAAGTGCCAGGGCTGGGTGCAAAGTGCAAAGTGCTGGTGCAAAGTGCTGAATGCTGGGTGCAAAGTGCTGGATGCAAAGTGCCAGGGCTGGGGCAAAGTGCTGGGTGCTGAGTGCTGGGTACAAAGTGCTGGGTGCAAAGTGCCAGGGCTGGGTGCAAAGTGCAAAGTGCTGGTGCAAAGTGCTGAATGCTGGGTGCAAAGTGCTGGATGCAAAGTGCCAGGGCTGGGGCAAAGTGCTGGGTGCAAAGTGCCAGGGCTGGGTGCAAAGTGCTGGGTGCAAAGTGCTGGGTGCAAAGTGCTGGGTGCAAAGTGCAAAGTGCTGGGGCAAAGTTTCTTGAACAGTAATAGTCCACCTCTTTTCAGAATGTTTGGGGTTATTTTGTTTCATAAATATTGTGTTTGGGTTCTTGTACTTTGAAAATATTGTTTTTTATTACATCATAACAAAATAAGAATGTTAATGTAAATTTTAAGTTGTTTTTTAACATCCAGTTCATTAAATTCTTTTAAATAAACGAAAAATTTGCATATTGTTTTTTTTATCCGATTAATCGATTAATCGAAAAAATAATCGGCCAACTAATCGATTATTAAAATAATCGTTAGTTGCAGCCCTACACTATATATATATATATATATATATATATATATATATATATATATACACACATACATACACACGTTAGACGTGCATTTTTAACTACATAATATGCACTTATCTCTTTGAAGTAAAGACCGTGATTAAAATATGATTTCAAAATAACAGCTAAAGTGACAGTTATTTTTCATTCTTTAATATTAGCCCCTGCTGACAATATACAGAAATATTACACCCTGCTTCCGATATATATTAATATTAACCCCTGCTGCGGATATATATTGATATTAGCCCCTGCTGCGGATATATACTTATATTATACCCTGCTGCGGATATACATAAAAATTATACCCTGCTGCCAACATATATTAATATTAGCCCCTACTGCCGATATATATATTATTAGTCCCTGCAGCCAATATATTATAAATATTAGCCCCTGCAGCCAATATTTATTGATAAGAGGCCATGCAGCCAATATATATTAATATTAGCCCCTGCTGCCGATATATATAAATATTAGACCCTGCTGTCATTATATGTTAATATTAGCTCCTGCTGCTGATATATATTAATATTAGACCCTGCAGCCGGTATATATTATTAGTCCCGGCTTCCGATATATATTAATATTAGACCCTGCTGCCAATATATTTGCCACACTGACTGCAGATCAGGGGAAGACTGAGAGTCGGTGCAGCCTTCCCTCCTTCTAACTGCACCGTGACATTGAGAGGTCCTCTCCCCTGTAATCATCCCCAGAGTCCCTTTGTCCCCTCATTCACTAAACCATACCGCTCTTTTACTTACTCCCTGTAGTTCAGGTATAGATCAAATAAACAACACATGGAAACAGCATGTGCAACTGAATAAGACAAAAAAAACCTGTATTTGCAGGTATACATAAATAATGTATGGAAACATAGCAGTTACAGATCAACAGAATTTGACACACTATTTGACATCCAAACAACTATAAATCATTCTTTTTTATCACATTATTAAAATCCCAGAAATCAAAAAAGTTCAAAGGCCCAAATAAATTAAGGAGATTAGACATAAGGGAAACTTCAACAAAACTTTTAGCCATTAATGCATCACAACCATCTTATCGCTGCATCACCAAATGAACGCCTCATCACAGATAACACAATGCATACAGCTGCATATAACTAAGCTGAGTACCACTTGGTCTGTGAAACCAAAGGGGAATAGTGTCCTGTATAATGAAATCAAGAATTGAGTTTCACAAACTCTGAACCAACATCTAACTTTTAATAATATATTCAGATTGAAATAAGAGTAAATAACACA